>NW_010408537.1:0-6887 GCF_000710305.1 Buceros rhinoceros silvestris | reverse complement strand
GTGCCTCTTTTCTCCGCTGCAGGGATAAGGAGTATTGCTGGGTCAATACGTCATGGCAAAAACAGTTCAAACACCACCCCCGCCGGGAATCAGCAGAAACAGAGAAGGTTTCACCCATTCTGCAGAAGGAGTCTTTTACTGCTTCAGGGAAATAGCAGGTCCTGGACGTGTCTTTCTCTCCTCGATAAAGGTTTCCAGTCCCGGGGCATGAGATTCAAGAGTCCTGTGCGGCATATCTGAGAGAGCCGCAGCACGGACAAGATAGAGAGGACAGCAGATAGAGCAGAGGGGAAAACAAGATGTTGTCGAATCTCTCAACATGCCCCCTTTTATGAGTTCATTCCGGAGAGGCGTGTCCTCCTTCCCGGAAGCTTGGGAAAACCACAGCTCTCTGGGAAGAAGAAAGCCAGACAACAGGAGAGCATCCGGTTCCACCATGTTGGACCCAGGACAAATGTGCATCCATAAACAAAAGCCAGGATAAAAAAAAGTGTGAGCATCTGATGCATGCCTGATAATTATCAGGTTTATTTATGCTAGACACATGTGGGTAAGAAATTTTTTTACAATTTAATGGTTCTTTCATTGTGGCATCCTCTCTGCTCTTGGAGATAGAATATTTCCTCTGTATTGTTTCAGGTTTTTTTGAGGAAATACTAAGAACCATGTTTTCATTCTGTACTGGAATGAGAATGTCCACTTCTTTCGTGTAAGAAGTTTTCTAGTCAACTAGAAAAAGAAAGGGGAGACAGTGTTGGCTACGTAAAACTTAGAGTGAAAGTACGAACAAGGTCTGATTTTTTAAAAAAAATCCAGCTAGAGGTAGGAAAGAAATAGGAGGAACAGGTTCTTTCACCGGAACACGTGTATTTGCTGGAAGTGTTAAATTAATTTACACAATATCAAAATGTCTTTGAATGTAAAGCCCGCATGAACTGTAATTATAATAATAGTGATATGGGGGGGAAACTTCATGTACAATGATACATGATGCTGTTGTACTGGTATTTTGTTCTGAATTAATATTATGAAATATAATACACTCTTGAACTGTGATAAATATTTTTAATGAGTTTTTTTCCTTCTTAAAGCTTTTGTTCACCTGAATTCCTTAGTAATAATTCCATTATAGTGGCTTTGAATGCAGATTTTCAACCAGTTCATCTAACTTTGGTTGTAATGATTTAGATTCGAGTGAGAATTGACAAAGATCCAGAACTTGGATTTAGTATATCAGGAGGAGTTGGTGGTAGAGGGAATCCATTCAGACCTGAAGATGATGTGAGTATTTTATACTAATGCATCCTAAAATCATTCTGATTAATAGTGTTTCTACTATTTAGCAAAAGGAAGGGAAAGTAGTACATATATTCCCCAAACCACTAAACTGTAAGACTAGGAGGGTGAAAATTGGGCACAAATGATCTGGAAAATCCAGGTGATACATGACCAAAGTGGTCATATGACCATACAGAGGATTATTCTAACTGAGGGGTTCTTGCACAGTTCCAGATATAGTAAACAGATTTGAGATAGTGAATTAAGGAGTTTACAATTAGGTAGCTTCCTAAAAGAGAACATGATTTAGCCTACAGCCTTATGTCTCCTGGTCGATAAATCATCTTGACATCTACATCTGCCAGATGAAACACAGGCAGATTAGAATTTGCCCCTCAGTACTCCTTTAAAGGCAATTCTCCTGGATTTAATGTCATAAAAGGAAGGCAGTCACAACAGCAAGTAGACCTGTAGAATAATACTGCATTCTCGTCTACTTAGAATGGAAAAATGAAAACATATTTTGGATCACATGCGTTTCATGCTACCCTACTAGTCATGAAATGAGTTGTCAAAAATGTTTTCCACTTCTGTTTTTCAAGGGGATATTTGTAACCAGAGTACAACCAGAAGGACCAGCATCTAAGTTGTTGCAGCCTGGAGATAAGATAATTCAGGTACTGTGGTCATCTAATTAACTAGCCTATGTAATAGAACGGTTCATTTTTAGTTCAAACCTTTTCTAAGGTCAGAATTTTTCAATATATTACAAGTATCTTTTCCATAAACTTTGTTATATTCTGGGATGTTGCTTTTAATTTTCTTCCAGCTAAAATTGGAGTAGGTGGTACAGGCTGATGCATTAATCAGGTGGATCATTATTCAAACTCTGAACATTTTCCACACTTCTAAGGAGAACAAAACAGGCCTAATGTTGTCATTTGAGATGGAATGTGAGCATTTCATTAGGCTTTACTATCATTCACTTATTGACTGCTCACAACCCCTCTCCACAGCTGCACCTTGCTATTACATCCTTCTCCATCCTGCAGTTCCTGTCAGTCTTCACTGCCTCTCCCACAGCTGGCAGGCTGGACATGTGCAGGCTCTGGCAGAAGCTGCCTCTAGGCTGCCTGATACCTGGCTTCCCCGAGCACGTACCTCCTGGCTGCCCCATCTGCTGCAGCCAAGCCAAGTAGGCTGCTTCAGAAGCCATGGCTTCTGGGCTACAGCAGTGCAGTTCTTTTCTGTAGGAAGTCAGCACCTTTCAGACCTCTTCTCTATCAGATTTGTTCCAAGTTGTCTAATGAGATCATAAGCTGTCTGGAGAGGCGTCAGGAAAACAGACAATGAGATTAAGCCTGACTCTCTTAGGGAAACAGGCCAACAGGACATTTGTACAGTGCTGTAGCCATCCTTAAAGTTGCAGAGCTTGTTAAGAATATTTAATTGTCCACCACATTACTGGTCTGAGAATGTCAATAGACTTGACCTCTGCATTTCAATTTTTCAAAAAACAAAGAAACAAACAATAACCAACTACCCCACTAGTATCTCAATTAAACCACACAATTCTGTGAACCATTTTACAAACAGCGTAAAAAAAAAAATGGAATGAAAGATAAATCCAAAAAGCACACAAGAAGACTGAACAGAGTTATTCCAGCTGAAAGATGTCTTGTTTACGAGCATGGTAAATAATTATGTGCTTATTCTTCCTCACTGAGGCGAGAAAGGTCACAGTTCTCTTACTGGTATAGATGACTTTAAGGATGGTGTCACCCTTCAACGCACCTTAGAGAAACAAGAAGCCCATTAAACCTTTGAAAATACTGGTAGCATATTTGTTACGTATTTATCAAGTAGAAGGCGTGTGACTTTTGTTTTAACGGTTTCTTCCTGTCTTGATGGAATTTCATTCGACTGACATTTGTACTGGAAGTTTTCTTTTGTCATGTTGGCACTGCTTGGGTTCAGATACTTGTGTAACGAGGAATTCATAGTTTGACAAAGAGCTGAAGGAGAAGTTGCATTTGCATGCTTAGACAATTACAGGCTATTTCATTTCTCATAACTAAGAATATTTTTTGTGTAACAATACATTCTTTATACCCAGAATAATCCCAATAGTTTAATTTATTGTAGCATGCAGATATGTGTTCTATTCACATCAACGTCATCTGTGAATCTGCAGTGGTTTATTGTTTCATATAGAATTTGGTTATTTTAAACCTTAAAGCTTAAATGAAACATTCTGCAATAACATGGTATGTGAGACTTATTTCAAGTATTTCTTTTTAGGCAAACGGATACAGCTTCATCAATATTGATCACGGACAAGCAGTATCTTTGCTAAAGACTTTTCAGAATACAGTGGAGCTCATCATTGTGCGAGAAGTTTCTTCATAAATACTGTGGATTGGGGAAAAAAACCAGCAGGATTCATTGAAGGACTTGTTGCCTATTTTTATACATGAAAGGAACTTGAAAAGAATTACGATCAAAATTTGTACAGCAAATACTGAACTTGTGGTTAAGGGGAAAATACCACTGTATAGAACATACAGGATATTGTTTTGGAAATGCGTATGGTGAATAAACCTGTTATTAAGCATTATAGCAATCTAAGGGTCGCTCTTCCAAGAACAAACCTGTGTGGATCTTTTGTACAGATGGTAGGTTTATTTTTGGATAATACATACACATTACTAAACTTTGTGCAAGGCTTTGTGAAGCCTTGGTTGTAGCCAATGGACAGATGGCAGGGCTGTCTGTCCTGTAGCTGTTTATTGCCTTTATTTTTATTCACCAGATATTAATGTGTTACGCTGAAACCACTTCTGTAGATAATAGACATGGGGATATTGAAATGTGGGCTTTGCTACGTGCACATTGTATAGGTGAATGGGTAGATGGAAGGTGGTGCTGGTTGGACAGAGTAAAGGTCAGGTGAAACAACTATCTGCTCTCTAAATGTGGAATCAGGAAAGAAAGAAAAAAAAGTGTTTAGTTCTGGAGTGTACGTCTACCAATTGAAAATGCAATAAAAGCTTACGGTGTTTTTAGGAAGACTGTAACTACGAATCTGTGATATTCTATAGGACATCTTCTTAATGGAGTCATTGAATATTCATTTGCCACATGTGATTCCTGTTTAGTTGGGTTTCTTTGCAAACACAATTTTTTCAACTGTACTGTGGAAATGTGCCCAGAGATTTTTCTCTGCTGTGGAAATACCCAATTTTGTGCAAGTGGTGATACTTTTATCTTTATAAAAAGTACTCAATTTTAACCTTACAGATTTTAAAAATGAAACTGAAATGGCCAGTTTTTAAGGTTGTTACCTGTAACATATATTTAAACACACACAAAATAAACGATGCAGGAAGGGTTATGAAAGACAGTTCAATTTTGTTTGGCCTTTGCATTGCCTTGTTAATCAAAAAGGAAACCATGCGCATGGAGCTAGGTAACCAAAGCAAGTTTGTGATGGAGAATTGCTGTGGTGAGGTGGAAAGCGAAGGGAGGGTGTACTTCCAACCAACGGTTCGTAATGATGTTTCTTAAAGGGCTGTTCCTACAGGTAACATTAAATGTGAACTAGACACTTCAGAGTCATTAAAGGGTTTCTAACTATATTAATGTAATAGTGATTTACCACAGGCTGCCTTTGTTCCTTATTACTGTATAAAATCTTCAATTATGCTTCTATTAATTTTGTTTACCAGAAACATTACCTTTATTTTTCTCTTTCTCCTTTGTAATTGAATAGAGACTGCATAATCTGCAGTGATAATTAATACACGGTTGTTATGGACCAGGGAAAAGTGCCATAGAAGACCAATAACTGTTTTGAATAAGGGCTAAAGATTAGCCTGTCATTGGAGCAATATTCAGTTATCACAGTTCATTTTTATTACATATTAGTTGGTAGTTTGAGACAGGTATAAGTTGCTTTTTTCAACCCACGTGTACAAAAGTAAATGCTTTTAAGAAAGCTAGCAAAACCACCAGCCTCCCTTCGTTTTGGGACAGTGAGCTGGAAGAGAGAGGAATTACATAGAGCTAGCGGTAATAAACAGGCAGTACTTTTTTCAGTAAGCGGACTCCAATATTGTTGCACTTCTTTCAAAGATGTTAACTATTGCTTATTGTACTGTGTATAGTTCTAATAATTTTAATTGAAACCCTTTAACAACTCTTTGTATATTTTAATTTTTTAGTTGATTTTCAGTAATATTTACATAGAAAAATGATTTTTTTGATATATTAGCAGAAATGTGCTGTATTTTGATAAAATTCACTTATTTTCTGTGTGCTGTTAATCTTAAAAGAAAAGAATGAGAAACATAGCTATATAATGGCAGGCTTCAGTGCTCCCCTTCTGAGATGTGGGTTTTTTGTTGTTTAGTTTCTAGATTTTTTTATTGAAAATGCAAAATGTTCACATCACTTTTAATCATGTTACCTTTATCACACACTGCCTTTAAAGGGAACGCATACAGACAAGTCCTAAATTACCTTGGTCTTCTACATAGCCTGTCTCTTCGAAAAGGGAAAGTCCAAAAAGCGGAACTGATTCTTTACTGATCCTGGACTTGTATACATTTTGCAGTACATTTAAATATATCACCGAGGAATTATACTGTATTGTGTTTTGCTTTAATGGTAACAGAAGTTTTAAACATTGTAATGTCGCTTAATTTTCAGATTTATGTATCACAGGAGAATTCTACCAAAAACTGTTCGGCTACAGTAGAACTATAGAAGTAGAGATTTACAGCAAGAAGTTTAGTACTTCTTGAGAAATACTTGGCCAAAGCGTGTCTTCAGTAAATTACCAAATTAACCGTCTAATAAAACATGGATTATGCTGATTTTCCTCAGTAAATGTTGATGTTTTTAATGGATTGAAATGTGTTTGTTCCTTCAGTGTCTGTGTGTAAAGGTCGACACATGTCAAACTAGGTGGTTTTGCAGAGGGTGGGAAAAAGGCATCTCCTGAACTAGTCCAGCCAGGATTCAGCGGGAGGAGAGACAATATCAGCACTTTTCATTTTGAATGCATCATAAACTACATTTTGAACAGAATAAAATCCATCAGCAGCCTAAGTTACTCAGCATGGCAACAAGTTGACACAAACTCTGTTAATTCTTTCTATTCTTAACAGCTCATTAAAGAATCAGTTCAACTGATGTAATGAAAAGATGAAGTCTCCCACGTATTTATTATGTAAATATTTTTTACTTTCTTTTTTGGACTGGAGTTAAAAAAATATGTATATACTTGAAAGCATTCTATGAACACAAACAGCAATAAGCAACACACAGAATCAAACCTTTACGACTATTTTGGTTTTGTTTAGAAATATTCCCTTGTCAACAGCTACAAAATGTTTTTATTGATCAGCATTTATTCAACATTCCAAATTTTTGTAAATAATTAGACTGTTTCTGAGGTAACACATGGAGAATAGAAAATAAACTAATGCTCTTTAAAGCTGTGTGTAATTGACTTATTTAAGTTCCAGGAAATTCTCCATAGCACTATTTTATTCTTCTATAGTCTCTGTAGACTTTAATACCCTACCAATATACTTCAGTAAAGT
>NW_010408536.1:23377-23609 GCF_000710305.1 Buceros rhinoceros silvestris | reverse complement strand
CCCCTCATTTGGGAGAGGGAGCAAATGTTTTTAAACTACATTTCCGTGTTTTCATGCTCATGAGAGGAAATAACTAACTTGGACGGGTCACTGAACACCTTAAAAAAAGAGGTGGTGGGGTTTATGGTTTGTATGCTGATGGCAGTCGGATGCTTTGGCTTCCAAAAAGCTGACATCATGCAGTACATCCACAGCATTGGTTTGAATCAGAGGCTTGAGGTCGTGGTTGGGG
>NW_010408536.1:12614-23268 GCF_000710305.1 Buceros rhinoceros silvestris | reverse complement strand
CTGTGCTGGGGTGGCAGAAGTGGTGGCTGGGGTCAGGGCTTGGTGCCTGAAAGCCTGTCTTCACTTTTGAGCTCTGTTCCTGATCTTCAGACCCCCTTTCTTCTTCATAGCACCACAATAACTACTCTCTGTCCATCAACCTGTATTTACCTGGGTTGTGGGTCCTTTGAGGAGCTGTTATGCATGAGCAACATCTACTTCAGCCAATCCAAGGCCGGCAACTAACCAACTTGAGCAGTGACAACCCAGAAGAAGCAAAGCAAAGCCTGAATGTGACTGAAATTTTACACAAGTCCATTCACTGCACTGTCTTTCACTGCAGCAGAAGCAGCTGCTCTTATGCACTGCTTTCAGAAGGACTAGTTTACCAGGAAAGCTGCCTCAGGAGGACCATCATACACACAAAAGCTCTCCATCACAGGGGAAAGCCATCTGGGAATTTTGGAGCTCAATTCTTTACATGACAAAATGCTTGGAGAAAGAAAATAACTGCTATTCCCCTGCTTTTCTCCTTCCCTTCCACAAGTGAGCCTCAACATTCTTCTGAAACTATATAAATAATTATTACTCTTGAATGAGGGGGAGGGAGAAGGACTTTATTTTTTATTGGTCACATTAATTGCATGTTTTTGACTATTACTTAGTAGACTGGAGAGCTATAACTTTTGAATTAGGTTTTTAGTACAAATGCACCCTTTCATTTTCATAGTTTGCTTTCCAAATACATTCAACAAATGCCTTTATGACATAAATGTGTTCCCTATTATGCTATTATACAGTTATTTACTGCAATCGTGTGAGACACAATCCATCAAGGATTTTAAGGGTTCTAAACACAATTCCACAGGGACACAAGAGGAGAAGCCCCTCCTCCCCCTCCACCACTCTGATGGTTTACAACACGTAGGTGAGATGGAGAATGTTCACAGAAGACATCTATGTACCCCACAGTGGAGCAGGGCACAGCAGGGCTTGAAGGGAGTTGGTGCAGCTCTGTGCTGCAGATGTCCTTGCCTGGGTCCTAACATCATGAGAACTAGATTAATATGGGTTTTTGCCTGGGCTCGTTAGGCCTACCACTGATTAGCTCAGACCCAACAGTAACTTGGTAGTTTTATAGGTTTCTGTTTCCGGGGCTGGACATTGTCTCTTCAGCGTGGCATATTAGTAGTACATGGAAAGCCATTGCTGAAGGCAGCTATAGGCACAAGCGAAGATTTTTCCTTTTTTTTTTTTGTCTGAGAAAGGAGAAACACTGAAGTAAAATCTGGTTATTATACCAGAGGCAGACAAGATAAACCGAGCTGTTAAACCTGCATTTTATGAGGCTTTTTAATATACAGGTCCCTCAGCAGGTTGCACAAATATCGGAGGAAACATTTGTAAGGTTTTTCACCACTCCTCTTCAATACTTTTAAATCCATTGATTTGTATTAGTCATATATTGTCTCTTATTCCTCCAGCACTATCTCTTCCAAAAGGTGCCATGAGGCTTGCTTTGCAAATTCAAGACGTCCCCTTGCTCAAACAGGTGTTCAGCAGCTGCTGAAGTCCCCTGAAAATGGAAGGAGTTGCAGGACATGGTGTGTAAGCCTAGCCATTAGCTACAGCACCTTCTCTCCAGGAGTCTGTTTGTGCTGTAGTCCTTCCTCTGGAAAATTTATGGTAATGTTACTTCACCACAGACCTAGTGGCCTGGGAATATGTAATAGGCGAGGTGGGAGTTGAATAGCAGTAATGCAACTCTTGGGTATGATCAGTTGCTTCTCCTTTAATGAGGAGTCCAGAGGAACAAAATACTTTCTTAATATGAAGAGATAGGCCAACTTTATGAGGGAGGTGTTTACCAAAGGCTGAACACTAATATAAATAACTTCAACTAGTGTCTTTTCTGGAACAAAATTGACTCAGCCCTACACATTGTCATAAAGCTCTGGCTTTTTCTGGCCTCTTCTTCCATATACCAGTATTTTAGCTGTGGACATAGCTCCAGAGAATACTTGTCTCGCGATAATGTATTTATAAACCTAACGTCTTTCTCTCTGCAAACAACTGTAAAAACTAAGAGCATGCTGTTCACAAAGCAAACAACTGCATTAATTTACATAAGGGAATAAGGAATAAATGGCACTCCAGGGCATACAAATACCTTATATGATGCAAGACAGTCCACTAAGGGATTTCAACACAGCGTGGTGCAGATATGGTCACTGTACCTACCTTGTCCCTTTGCATTTTAATTCTTATTTCTCCATCAATCATAATGAGGAAGATAAAATGAAAGACATTAGCAACTTGATCTCAAGACAAAAGTATACTTGTCACACTAAGCTGAAACTAATTACTTAGTAAATACAAGCCATGTCTGGTCATGATTATGAAACTGCTGTAGGCTTGTTTACCGCAGGCTCTTGACATTATGGCTTATGCTAACTTAATGGCCTGCGAAGATCTGTAGTATTCATCCCTAAAGGGTTCCGAATCATTCTAAGTCATTCCTCAATGGCTTGCTACATCTGCTGAAATTTTGACTGAGTTTTTTCTGTTGTTTAATCCAAGCCCGCAACATTTCCCTTGATCATTCCCTTGATGCATTTGTTTTATTATATATGTGTGATTTCAGACTTAAGAATTAAGTTGCCCATCAACTGCAGTATTCCTTTGTCCTAAAGCAAGCTTGGGCTGCTCACTGCCACCGAACATTAACAAACTTACTTATATGTTCTGTTTAAACTGTGAAGTGATTGAGAAATAAATGAGTTGGGCTATTCCTTTCCAAGGTGCTGTTCAGCAATGCATGCAAGACTTTTAGAGGTCCTGCACTTCAAGTTCTAGTATGTGTCCTCTTTGTTCTAGCCCCACATTGAAACCCTGGTTAATTTACAATGTAAGGTGCTTGAGTACAGACCAGTGCAGTGGCTGTTAAAAAAAAAATATTAACACGTGAGTGATTACAATGGCCCCTTTATCCTCTCACATCAACCACCCTGAACATCATGTGTTCCTTCCTCTGTAAATTTTCCCCCATCTTAGAGTCCACATACCTCTCTGATCGCCAGGACGAGAGCAATGAAGAGGAAGGCCTCCTGCCATGTAAGATCAAGTAGCCATCAAAGTGATGAGGTGAACTTTTATTCATTTTTTATAGCAAAGAAGATTAAACAAAACCAGTTTTGTTTCCAGACCTGGAGTCTGATTTTAAAAACAAATCCTCTTACCAAAGGTATGTCAATTTTACCTAGCTCTGCCTTAATCAAAACCCCCATTTTTTTTTGTAGATGTACCAAGGATTTTCCTTTTTCATACTTGCTGTTAGCTATGGAAGGGGAATATTTAGGAGAGAGTAAAGTCGTTTTTCTCAGTAAATAGAAAGCTACAGAAATTACTTTTTTCCTTTTCTGTGGAATTAACTAAATATACCCTAACAATCACCAAACCCACGTCAGAACAAACATAGGTATGCATGCAGAAAATCCTTTCCAAACATTTCTTCAATCAATTAAATTTGTAAATATTATTTTCCATTAGTCAGACTCAAGCTCTGAATCAAACCTCTCAGCACTGGAAAAGGAAGAAAATGATCCTTTCTATAGCAGTGTGCAAGTGAGGGAGGTGGGGAATAAGATGGGAAGGCTATTGCAGGAATATGAAATTAGAGACCTGAGAAAAGAAGAAATCGAATGAAAAATAATCTGCTCCTAATTTGTGTCAATTGGCAAGTAAAAACCATGAAAGCTGTTTTGGATATGGATTTTCCTTCTCTAACTCAAGTAACTGTAATCAATCCGGCACACTTTTCCTTACCCTGGATTCTAAAAAATATGTTGTACCTTGTGACAGAATAACCAAGAAAGACTATTTTTCTCCCTTTACTTTTTTCTCCTCCATTAAGGCCAAATATAAGTTGAGGAAGGACAGTTTAACAAAAAAAGTATCAGCCTCATAGCTGTCCTGAAAAGTTGCTTGTGATGGGAGAAAATTGTTGGTAGGACAAAAACCAGTTCTAAAACATTGGGCCTGATTCTGCTGGAGTGGCGCATGAATAGATGAAATCAGTGTCCTGACTATAATCATGAGTGTAGGGAGCCATACTATTATGACTGGCCTTTCCTGAATAAGGCCAATCATCTGTTTCATAAATAAAGACTGGCCCAGGCATTAGCCTAGATCAAAGTCTGTTCTCAACCCACTGCATGAAACTGGGACAATTTTACGCTTTAAATGCCAGGGAAAATTGTGTGTTACCCTTTCAACTTAATGAACCTTTTCAACCGAAGTATCCAACAAATCCTCAGTATGAAAATGCTAATTCAGATTATCAGGTAAATATATAAGTTCAGGTGTGAAATGCAAAGTAATCCTTAGCGAAATTAATTTAAAGACAAATGGTTATCATTCTGATGTGTGTTTTTGGTGCAGAAAACCCAGCTTTGCTTGATGTAATTTCATTGAAAATGAACAGCACAAGCAGCACCTTACATATGTACTGGCCACAATATAAATATTAGAATATAAACAACATCAAATTTGAAGTAAAATGAAAAATATAAATATTACTGGGTAACACTTCATCTTTTTCTGGTTATCAAAACAAATCCAGGATTAAAGTGATATGAATACTTTATAGCATCCTTGAGTCCAGACAGTTTTAAAAGCGTCATTAAATTTCACAACCATTACTTAACTAGCTAAAAACACTTTTACAAAATCTTACCTCTCAGTTCCATCCTTTGCCCTAATAGTGCAGTCAGCTCGTTTTCACGTATTGGTAACCAATAATTTTTTTTTTTTTTAACTTCAGGATGCTGAATGAGCATTTGTCACTTTATGTGTTGGTGACTGGCAACATTAGACCTTAAAAAAGTTGTGACATTAGTAAAATGTCGTGCTAACTGCATGTCATCCACGGCGAACTGCTTGTCTTAGTTGTAACAGCATCAGACTGGGCCACCTAGCCATCATAAAAGCCCAGGACTTGGGATCCCTTCTAGAGGTGGGCACCTTGATATAGACTATTGCCTGAGTTTCACAGTTTTTGCAACATGTATGGCTGTTAGAGGCTGATGCTGAAGGCAGTAATGACACTCCCAGCCTCGAAAGAATGAACACACAGGGCTGAAGAAATGATGTCTGACTATACGATTGTTGGCATCAAAACCTGGAACTCATTCCTTAGCCGCACTATGTCAATTGCTGTCCACTAGAGGTTTGGAAACACTGGGGCTCTCTTGATTGTGTCAAACACGGGAAAAACATCTGAGTGCTCATTCCTATGCATTAGCTCCTCTTCTAGACCATCCCTTGGAAATACTTCAGATTCTCTGCATCGACGTAATGCTCATCAAAAGAACAGAGTTTTGTCCACCAAGAAGCAGGCATTTCAAGGGAGCAGGTGCTTGTATTAACAGTGTATTTAAAGTTTCTTATGAAAGTGCAATTGCCTCTCTTTCATTACACACAATTTGGGTGGGGAAAAGAAAATATGACTGCTTGAGAGAAAATGCAAAGCAAGTTTTGGGAGAGGGAGAGGGAAGTCTAACACTTGTAAAGTGCGTTTCACCAACTATGAAAAATGAAACTTCTCTGCAGAAATCCTCATATCAGGACTCATTTCATCTGATACATGAATAATAGTGTAATGCAATATTAATATTGTATTACAAAGCACAGACAAAAGGTATTTATTTGAGGGAAAAATGCAAATTTCGATTTTTGGGAAAACTTTGTCAAAATTTTACAGACCCCCTCTCCTTGACAAATGCACATTTTATCTTGTATATACATGGTGACTATTTGTCTGACTGGCTAAGTTGGGTGCTGTCAAACCTTCACTGACATCAAACAAGCTGAATTTATTACTTGTCGGCAGGCACGTGTGTCAGACTTGTTAAGTCATTTCTTGCCTTACCCCAGTCTCTTCAAACAGCAGTGGTGGTCTGTGTCAGAACTGCGCATCACTGCACAGAGGCAAATCAACAAGCTCCAGGCTTGCATTGCTGGCAACATCTCCTGTGTATTTAAACATTCAGAATAATTTTAATGCCATAAGCACTGGAGGCCTTAGACGAAGGTGTTGCTTTTGCAACAACAACTTAGTCGTATGAGCTTCCTTGAACTGGCAAGCAATTGTTTTAATTAGCATGGGTCAAGAAATGGATTATCTTTTCTCCTGGATAAAGGCCAAAGGAGAGTATTTTCTGTAGTGCAGCTGATAGCTCAGCATTATGACCTTGATTATCAGAGTTAGTGAAATTTGATGTGTGCATCTGTTCTTCTTCACCCACACATTTAGCTCTTTAGAAAGCCATTGTTCCCCTTGCTGCTGCCTGTTACCTAGTGTAAGCCTGCAAAGGTAAACAGCATGTAGTGGCACTAAGTCAGGCATCTTCCACCATACAGACTCCTGTGTGTGTGTCAGATACCACACACCCACACCCTCACCCACACCCCTCCACACGCGCCCACACACCCCTCCTCTGGTAACCAGCATCACAATTTTCCTTCGCAATTTTGAAAAAATGGCTTGCAAAGTCAGAGTGATTTCCATAATTAATCTCAGAGGACAATGCATGTCACTCTGCAGGTAGGAGCGAATTCCTTTGCCAAGTACAGCTTTGCCTTTTGCTCAGTGGTACTCTGGTCTGCAAGTGGAACAAGGAAGAATCTGTGCCTTACAGCCACTGTTGCTTCATGGCTGAAATTAGCAATAATGTTCTTAGCAATAAGACTTTTGCTATAGCAACGGTAGACGGTATATTTTGCAAAGCACTTTGAGAGCTGTCAGTGGCTATCTGGAATTGCCGTGAGAGAAAACCAGTGCAGAAAGATGGCCTACAGCTGTCCTTTCTATTGTTTCAACTCAACAATTTGTTTCTGATTTAGGAAAGTTTGTGATATAAACATGATATAAACAGGCATAAACATGAGCCCATGTGAATTGGTGATAACCGACAGGTGCTGCTGGATGAGGAAGACGAGCAAGACATAAAAATTAAGTCTCCAGCTGCCCCTAATCTGCCACTGTCTGGTAACCAGAGCCTCTAATGCCCTTGAAGCCTCGAGCTGAGGAATCACAACTCTGATATTCCCATCTGAGCCCTGCTGGCTTGCTGTTCCCCTGGGTTTTCAGATTCACAAACCAGTAAAGATCAGTAAAGAGCAGTAGCTGTTCTGTAACTTCAATCCAAAATCTAATCTGATCTCACGGCTTATGGGTTTTTTTGTCACTTTCTCAAGAGAGAAACTCACATTAGCCTGGTTCAAACATGGTTCCTCATCATTCTGCACATCTCATGCTTGTCTCCAACAAAGCTCAAATTCTATTCATCTGCCCGCTATTAAAACCTTGACTGTCTGCTGATCCTGATCTAAAAATCTCAACTTCATTCCTTGCCAAGGCCAGGCAAAACATTTTTCTCTTTTGCTTTAATTTTTGCAGTTCTCTCTGCTTTTAGAGTATTTTAATTTTTCGGCTTTTAATCAGGTTTGTGCAATCAAAATGATGTTCTGCCTGCTGGCCCGGATTTCTTTCCTAGTTCTGGTGTTCTGCAGAGTTGACAGGAGATAAAAAACTTAAACAATGTTGTTCATGGAAATGAAAGAAAATAGCATCAGGTTTTCCTGCGTACGAAAAGCAATCTGAATGATCTTTTAAAGACTATTTCTTCGTTCACCTTTAATCTAAAATGTTTCCATGAAGCAGTTTAGTATCTTTTTTTCACAGCTGACTGCATGAACCTGATTTCACAAAATGACAGCAGTCCCAGATGCTGAACAGATTCTTGAGTACACAGAAACATAAAAGCCTTATGTGTTTCAAACAGGTAAACATGTCAGAGGACATGTCAACATAAGGGGCAATTTAAAACACCCTCCCCTTCCTCTAATTAATTTAGATCTAAGCCATTACCAATTTTGTAAACCTGGGCCAAACTCCATAACCCTTGTTCAGTAAAAACAACCGTGATTTCAGCAGAGATCATGTGACTGGGTTTGAACTGCAAGACTGGAGCTGGAAGAGGAAGTTAGGAAGAGTAGTTGTGGACTGCTCTGATGGTGGTCTGGTCAGGGAAAGCATAGTGAATGGTACTGTTACAGGGAGTTATATATCTTTTCGTGAACCCTCACTGGCTAGAATTATTAAAAAAGAAAGAGTAGACATAGTAAAGTCTCTTACACATGGAAGGCAATTAAAATTAACATAATATAGCAAGCCCAAAGCTGTCAAAATTAGACATATCTTAATGAGTTAACCAAATACATAGTTAAGATGGGTAACAGAGCTTTCAGCAGTATCAGGGACTGATATACTGCCAATATTCCAACAGTGTTGGCTCTAATCTGTGATGACAAGATTTACCATGTTTCTTGCAGTCAAGTGGAGAATCTCTTGTTTGTCCTTTGAAACAAAGGTGGTCTCTTAGGGTCAAGAAAGGAGGCTTTGCCACTTAGCAAACAAACATCTAGGAAGGAAGTTTGATTAGCAATGTTTGTCCTTTGCTTTTGAGAACCAGTGGTGGCTAGACCAGCATGGCTAAAAATGGGTAACAGAGAGTGACCATGGCCATGGAGCAGAGAGGAGGGGACTAGCTCCGAGGATTTGGGACTTCTGTTCAGTTTTGGAAGTTCTGTCAATTAACAAACCCTTGGTTTGAGTGAGAATTTCCATCACTCACTGGGACAGACTCCGTTCAGTGAGCTGGCAATGGCAGGTGCAGTGGTATGGCGACGGCCTGGCTTGCTGGGGTTGTGACAGCTATTGTTTCCTGTGAAGAAGAGGCCTTTCTGCCCACACATGGCTGTTTCACCTCCGCACCTCTTCCAGGGCAGGCTGTCATAAGGGCTGCTGTTTCACAAGCCTGTTGCCCTCACCCATGTGTCAACAAACCGGGATACCATAGTGCAGGCCTACACGGGACTGATATGAAGCCCTTAACTGAGGGTTTGCCTTCTGTAGCCCAACCTTTGTACTGGACAAAGTCCACCATGTTCATGTGGGACAGCGGAAATCCGGTTGTTACTCTGAGTTAGCTGGCTAAAAAGGCTCCTGCTTATTTGCCTTAGGATAAATCATCCTAGATCTTGCCTCCAGAGCCAGGCAGATGATGACTTACATTTATGTGTATCTGGGACACTTCGTACTTCCCCTCCTAAGAAGTCAGCAGACTTCCAGATCAGACTGTCCCCGTTTGGTATGTGTCATTAGACAGCTTGGTAAGAAAACATTCGTGTTTCAAGTTTTCCATCTATTACCACTCCTGAGGTGAAGTTCTACCTTTATGTCCCTGTACCCTCAAGAAACATATATGGTGAAATCTTACCTTATAGTCACAGAGACATTTTGATGATACGCAGTTTTGGTGCTGACCTTTTTGTTAGCAATATGTTCTCTCGTGGAGCACAAATAATACATTTCTTAAAGAGAGGCCCGAAACACTTTAACAGCAGGTAATAATTCTTACATTAGTTGGCAGCTTTTGAGAAAATCATGTGTGCTCCCAGCACCTTTATTAGTTTTGGGGGACAGTAGGAGGATGTTTGTTCTTGTAACTGAAGCCCTGTATTGTTTGGAGATTTCGGTACAAAAGACTTTCTCTGTCTTCTTGAGCAGCCTTCTCTGTTCCTCACTTCCATTCCATAATTGGGTTTCAGACTTTATTCTCATCAGTGTATGACTGTCTTTTTTTCAAAAAATCTGATTTTTTAAAAGGACCAGCATTTACATCCATCATTCATGATCAAATGTTCAACTAAAAGAGTTTTGAGGTGCTGTTCTTATTCGTTCTTTCTGATTAGAGGAAAAAAAGGCAGAGGGACCTGAATAAAACCCTTGGTATTTTCTATATGAAAATGCAGCTTTCTTTACCACTGTATTTCACAAAAACTTTTGAAATATTTTTCTTTTGTGCTAATTTAGAAGAATAGCTTTTGAAACTTGGCAACTTATGCAGAACAAAGTTGCCATCCTCTAAAACATTCTTCCTATGGTGTATTTTCGCACTTGCTCTGCCTCGATAACCTGGAGTCGCAGCTCTTCTCCCTAAGAGAGCCACTGGCTTTTACCATAGGCCAGATTCTGATAGTCAGTATGACTATTTCCATGTCTCTTCCAGTAATCTTATTTCTTTCAACTTTCTCCTGACTTTTGGAGTCAGATTGTTTAACATGGCTGAAAATGTTTGGAAATACACTTCTACTGTGCATATGGAGCGTGTCAGTCTGAGGATAGTGTTCTTATAAAACCCATAACATTTTAACAGTGTTTTAATAGAATTTGCTTTTAAACCTGATTGCTTTTCTTTGAAGCTGGTAACTGTTTTTATACTGGTTTTTAAATTATTTTTATTTGTGTTCCAACCCACATTGTTATTTGTTAACGCTTCTTCCTCACTCTGTATATGTTTACAAAACACAGTCATTGTGTTAGGTCATCTTTAATGCTTCCCTTTAAAGTCCAGGAAAAATGATGTAAAAATTGAAAACACATTTCTGAAAAAAAAAAGAAAAATCAAAACAGAGTGACTATTTTGAGAGGAGTATTTCTAGAGATGCAACATCTGTAACAAATGCAAAAGAAAAGGAAGCAGTAGAAGCCACATATGGCTTATGTTTGGAATTTGAAAAAAACATGGTGTTATGAGATAGATAGCACTCT
>NW_010408536.1:3812-12535 GCF_000710305.1 Buceros rhinoceros silvestris | reverse complement strand
TCTTTCCTTCTGATATTTTATTAGAATGTTGTGAGAGAAGAACTGCTAGGAGTTATCAGCTAAGAGGCTCTGCAGGGTAGACAGACATTCTCTACATCCTCTTTGCTTGAAGTAGTACAGGTGGATGTCTATTTGAGGATGCAAAAACAGTGTAAGTGAAATAGTTCCATTCTCCTATAGCCTGTTCACTTAGCTGAAAAGGATTTTCAAATATAGGAGAAGTTATGAGTTGTAAAACCTGATTTGGGTAGTAAAGATTCTCTTGGAGAAAAAAAAATTAGAACTTGTCCACCTTGACCGTCCATATTGGAAAGTATTTTCAGAACTATACATTTCATTTTATTTTTATAAACCGTTTTCCAAAGGTGGCTACTGAAATAACAACTGTAAAGTTTATTCATGTTTCTGTTCTGCAGCTAAACAATAAAAAGGCATACACATACAGATTTGTTTCAGGAAGGGATCTGTGGTCTTCCTGTTTCTCTGATGATTGGTGAAGTAATTTCTCTGAAGGATCCTATTTGCCTGTGATTGTGGAACATCTAGTACAGGTTTTGTACGTGCCATGGCACTTTTAGTTCACACAAAAATCCTTCTTTTTCTTCTTACTGATAATGTTTTCAGCTCACTGAATGACAATGCTTACATCATGTGCCTGAAAACACTAACAGTTTATATTCAGGGGTGCTGAAGGCCTGAAGCATTTAAACTGCCTGAAAACAAAGCTAGGGCCGAAAAAAGGGTTTTGATGTCTAAATATAAGCTTGGATGCCTGAAGCACCTGGTTTTTCACAAAATTTCCCAATTGTTTAAAATCATGTATTATACTTCTGCCAGTGAAGATGCTGCTTCACATAGCATAGGTCCTATCAATAACCCTTATATTGAACACAATTGATCAGTTTCAGTGGGAAGGTGATTAAATTTCCAATCTCAACATTTTGGACAAAAATAATTGTATAATGTAACTTGGTCAGACCCGTACTTCAAATCTAGTTTATTGCACTGTTGATGAGGATTTGAATTACGGCATTCCCCACTTGCAAAACTCTTGCACAGTGCAGTCTAGACACGTGAAATTCCTATCCTCTGTAATGTAGGCTTAAAAGAGCAGTTTTCCTGTTGGAGTGGAGCTGAAGGAAGTGTCAGGCTTTTCTGATGAGGCCTTTTACTAATAAAAGATTATAATAATGTAATTAAATCCACTTGCATAGGAATAGCAAGATGATTCTCATTTGCCAGTGAGGCAGCCTGCACTGGGAAGTGCTACCACTGTGTTCACAGTTCCATATGAAGGGAGACCTTAAAAGTAACAACACAAAGATGAGCTACTGTTTGGTACAAACTCAGATCTGTTACCAGGATATTGGGAGAGAAATGTCTGTTCCCCATGTGCCTCACACATTTTGTCTGTGGCCTATGCGCTGGAAGAAACCTTGTTCAAAAAATTCCTGACATACAGTGCAGGAAAGATGCTTGGAGAAGTAAGGCTGGAAACTTCACCAGGATGTTTGCTGGTTGTCAATCTGTTAGCCAGCTGGCAGCTTAAAAATTCCAGTAGAAGTGAATAATAAATATAAACAAAGTAAAAGTAAGCATAGACAAACATGTTAGTAAGTCCATGCTATCTCTCAGCCTACTTGCATAGGCTGTTCATAATGCCGTGTAGTGAGTAACACATTTCAAAAAGGGTAGGCAGGTGGTAAGTGCCCCAAGGAGCTTGCATTCAAAGATGGGATGTGAAGACAGGGGTGGTAAAGATGAATGCTAGCAGTAATAGGCAGCCACACCACATGCTTGTGAGTTTAGCTGGCATCCAGGCTGTGTAGGCAGATGCTTTTGATGGCAAATCTCTGGGATGAGACAGAAAGACTTTCTGCTTATGTCTCAGGAAGGGCATATCACACTTGGAGGGTGGGTTGAGATATACAGGAAAGCGGATGAGTGAGAAGGTGATGGAGAAGCTGGCAACGCCATGTCCCATGCCAGGGACTGGCACAACCCTGCCTCAGCTGAATGCATCTCTGAGGTTTAAGCAGCCTCCTCCCCTGCTCTTGCTCTTCCCTTCTCTTGGGGAAGTAAGAGTGAAAAGAAGAGCTGATGAACAGAGTGCTTCCAGGCAGGAATTCCTTTTTGTCCTTGTTACCCAGAATATTGTGAGAAAACCTCTGTTGAAAGAGTAGCAGATATAGCACATCTCCTTAACCGAAGGCAGCCATGTGGATGAAGCTCTTGCTTGAAGATCTCAGGCATCTGGGCATAAGCACCAGCCTTATGAGTACTCAGCATGCACCTGCAGTACATCTGCTGGCTGGGGATGCCAATAACTGCCGAACCTCAGTCGCACGTCCTTTCCAATGGATGGTGAACAGAACAAAACCACACTATAAAAATCCTCTGTGGTGCAAACAGTAATTTCTGTTATGGAACTTGAGGTGCTCCAGTGTGGGATTTTACAGTGCCATTTATACAAACAGATTTGGGAGCCAATACACCATGGGAGTTGCTTTTATATAACCCTGACATTTTAATAAAGATGAATTTTTGCTTTGCATTCTGCCAGAATGGTAACTGGATGTGTTTGCTCCTTATAAAAAGATGGAAATTCGTTGTAACAGGGTTAACAGGTAACTGAGAAAGAAAGGAAATTACTTCTGCATCACGGGAAATATTTGAATATTGTCACTATTCTTAAGGAATACAACACCTATTACCTTACAAAACCCTTCCCAATCAAAGGGGACAAAATGATAGCCTGAGCTACTTCAATGTTAATTTCCAATAGAGCCTAAGTTAGTAAGCACCAATTTATTTGATGGCTTAGTGCACAGTAGGATGGTCCTAAATGAATTGTTGTTAAAGGAATAATCACAAGCATCATCTTTTGCAGAGATTACTCCTATTTTTTCACAAGTCTCTGCACATATGAATTTAATCATAATTTGAATTGGTACCATCTATCATAAAGCCATCAACATATTCCATCAACATACACTTAAGATGATTCCTAGACAATGGGATACTCCAATGAATTACAATTTTGCTGTTATTGCATCTATAATCCTACTTTAGAGAAGGAGTAATACCAAGAGCAGCCTAGACCAAAGTCTTCTGATAAGAAACAGTACATTTTCACTTCGTTATTTCTCCTTTCATTTCCCAGGAGCGTCACGATTTATGCTCTATGCCTCCTGACTGAAATTGTTATCCATAAGTAAATTGACAGTAACAATTAGGTGGCAGCCCTAGCTTACTCCCTCTATAGAATCCTCTCTTGTTTACGAGTCATTATCTAAAGTTCTGAATGGTAATACCATGTTTTCTGGGCCTGCCTATGTTGTTGCTGAGAGTGCTACGCGAAGGAATTGGTAGGTACAGTGTTAATGGGGCCATTGGCTGAAAGCTCTGAAATCAAGAAGAAACTTCTTTTTAGGACTTTCCCCCTTCCCTGTACTCAAATCACTGAGCCAAAGTATCACTAACATTAGTTAGCCTGATCTGACTTCAGAATTTCCTTTAGACTGCATGTTAATGGTGACTCCCAACCATTACACTGCTAGAATAGATAAAAATGTGCAAAATGACCAGGGACAATAAAATAAAAAGAGATTTGACTGTTGACCCAGCCTCCTTCTGTCATCACCACAACACTTCTTCCTTCATTTCTTCTTTCCTTACCCATCTCTAAGGACCAGCAACAGTTGTGAAGTGTCAGAGATCAAACATTCGTATTTCAATTAGAAACTGTACACATGGTCTCTGGAAAAGACTCTACATCACCTGAACATCTAACAAATCCTTTGGCATGCCAGCAGTTAGTTCAAAGGTAAAGCCATCCAGCTCTGAGTAGCTACCCATTAAAGGGTTTGATGTTGTAGATGGATAAATATGCGAAAGGAAAATATCTCCAACACTCACACCCTTTCTTGGGTTATGCTTTCTGATGAAAAGTGAAGTGCAAGGCAATGGAAGGATATGTGCTGAAAACTGAATTACGTTGTCAGTGGTGCTTCTAGTGCACCACTGCACAATGACGCCTACAGCCTCTCGCTTAGAATCTGTTAATGGATCCAGCACTCAACTGCAGCTCCAGAGAAATCTCGCTGAGAAAATGTGTGGTGTAAATGCAAATGAACACTGGCAGAGAGGTGAGCAAGCCCAATGCATTCCATTCTGCTCAGTCTGACTCTTCCCTTCCCAAGTGGGGAGGGAATGATGAGTGTGACCTTCTTTTCTGTCCGGGGCTTACTACATTAATTTCCTGGCTAATGGTCTTTCCAAGCAGTTATGTCCTTTACAACTGCTTTTCCGTGCAATGCTGCCAAAAGAAATCGCAAAGAAATTGATGCATTCTCAGCCCACACGATAGATAGTTGTTCACCCCATGGATTTGTCAGAGAGTGCCTCTGATACAAAACAACAGCCATTCGCAGCTCACCTATAATGAACTAGTTAGTTGCTGTAATGCTGATTGGGATGTGACAGGAACAGCATGCTTGAAAAACCAACAGTGCTTGAAAAAGCTATTTTATGGATTCATTCTTCTTCCTGTGAGAGGTCAACGGTAAGTAAATATTAGTCTTGGGGAGAGCTCGGCTCAAGCTGTGTTTGTAAGGTATACATCAAACAGGTAGGAGCAGACTGCAGCTATGTATGACCACAGTCAGAAGGATAATTGCAGCCCTTACAGACCTAGCTTTGCTTGTTTTTCTATAAGCAGCATGGACTGTACAGGACCAGAGACATCAGTGCAAGCTAGCAATATAGATAACCACTCATAATCTATAGCTGATTGGCATTGCCTTTGCTAAAGTTCACACTGGTGTTCCTAGACCTCTTAACCAAATTAAAGTGAATCTCTGTGCTTCTATTCCTACTGCAATCATACCATTGATTGCAATGCAGCCTTAATGACCTGTCTCTATGGACTTGGAGAGGCAGCCAGGAGAATATAGGTTTTGTTTTCAGCTCTGTTGTGTGTTTATGTCGTGACTTCGGGCATATTACTGAATCTCTCTGCCTTGTCATCCATGATCAGGGTAATACTAAGACTACTTTACTGTTTCTTTGGAGTGCTGTAAGGTAAATGCTTGTGAGATTCTCAGGAAAAAGTTTGAGGGTCCATATAAATAAAATAAAAAATATGTGCCTGTGCAATAGTATGGAAATGAGAATTTAAAACAAAATTCCCTTTGAGAGTAAGTACCAAAGCAACAGTGACACATTTGATATAGTCAGTCTAAGTGCTACTGAGGGAAAGTTGATAGCTGAGTAAGAGTGACACTGATTATGATTGTGCGTTCAGAATCCTTTTTCTAAGTGGAAGGATCATGTTGTATCTGATTTATCAAGACAAACACACAGGTTCTGTGTGCCAAAGAACTTCTCTGTAGATGGTATTCTTCCTCAGCTCTATCGGATAGACACTAGCTTTTGTCTCGCTGTGACAGAGTATGTTATTTTAGCAGTAAGTCAAAAGGGACTCCAGTGATCTTCATTGTATTATAGTGCTTGAAAGAATCAAGGAAGTTTTACAAACAAGAGTATTGAACAGAACTTTTTTACAAATCAAACTGTGAGTGTGGGGATATGTATTATTAGAATGAACAATATCCATGGTTATTGGACAAAAAATTAGGCAGTTTCAGAGCAACAATCTGAAGGAAGATTTTGCGTCCCACAAGCTGGAGAAGGACAGTGATACCAGTTAGCCTAACAAAATACTTACTTAAAAGTACTTGTTTTCCATGTTTCTTTAGATCATTAAAGCTACAGCACAACTGTCAGTAACGCTTAGTCTCATTACTGATTAAACCAAAGGATTGAGTTAGTCAGTCTTAATTGCCACAACCGTCTTGGATTTGTCTGCAATAGTGAGCAATTGCACTAGGTAACCACCTACTGCAAGAAGGAGGCTTGTTAATCGTGCTAGGCTGCTCTGCATTCAATAGCATTTGGGGGATTTCTTTAAGAAAATACTGAATTGGAACATGCCACCTGCCCTGACCAGACTGTTGGATGTGTTTCTTAAAGCATGAGTAACTTCAAACATGATGCAGTAGACTGCTGAGGAAGCCGCAATCCTTCAGTGGGGTAGATTCTTCCAGGACAAAGTATCTGGAAGAGCAGAGTCTCTGGAGCAGAGTCCATATGGCTGCACGCTCTTTTGAAGACAAGCCTGTCCTTTCTGGGTGGAAAGTGCCTCCCGCTGGAGAGGCCAGCTTAAACAAAAGAAAAGCTCTCAAGTCAAAGGTCACAAAAACCAAGCACAGGAAGTTGTAAACCAATTACAGCTCAGGCATGATCACCTCAAGTGCTGTCATCATCTGACACCAGAAGATTCTTTTACCAAAGTAGTAACAAGAGTACATATTTCATTTTTTTTTTCCATTGAAGGAGTAGGGTAAAATGTAAAGTATCTGCATCAAAGTATGTACAATTTAATAAATTATATACCTGTGTGTGTTTCTGTGATTTTTATGGCACTTCTGTGATTTCTTGTCTTCCTATCTCCTTAATACTTTGTCTAAGTTAGAATTCCCCCTCAGGTATTAATTTCATATAGCAGTTTTTAAGCAGCTGATAAACTGGAATAACGCAAGACACATGTAGGAGTTGGACACTGCATCAGTATACCTATGAATACAGGTAAATAAAAATGTATGTTGCTTGGCAGGGTAATGTATATATTTTCATTTATTTAAAGTAAAACTACTCTGAAGGCAGTGAGGAGTCTCTGGGTTTACAGTCTTCTGAAGAGGTTATTTCTACTAGCAGCTGTGGAGCAGAGAAAGCACTCTTTAAAGTCACAGTGTGGGTGTTTTTTCTAAAACATTTTCTAGAAGAAAGCATCAGCACGCAACTGTGCTTGTGAGGTACAGCATGTACATACTGAAATGTTGCTGTCATCTGATCTCCAAACCAAGTAATTAAATTTGTCTTTGTCTGTCAAATCTGTTTTATTTGGACATTGCTCCTGTGCTAATTATTTCCATGTTTTGCTCCACGTGCCTATGAAATAATGTAGTTCTCACTGCAATGAATAAAGAGAAAGGTTTGTATTAGTTAGGCTCCACACAGAAATTTTCTTCTTCCCCACTGAAATTCATAGCTCCTTTTTTCACTATTCTATCCATCTGGAGCTTTTTTTCAATCATAATAGTCTCTTTCAGTATTGTTACGTGGGATGCTGATCCAAAGTTAATTCAATCAGCTAATTTTCAGAAATACTCAAAACTTACTTGGTGAGATCACTTTGTTAGAGAATGTTTGCCAAAAGAAAAGGAGAAAAATTGGTTTACTATTTCTGGCATGTAAATATGATCTTTTTATTTGTAGTACATTCAGATGAACCGAAACAAGGCAGCTCAAAATTGCACGAGTGTAACCTCATATTCCTCAAGAAAAAGAACAAAATTTGCATGCAGTTCATCTCTTTATTCTCATATGCTGTGTTTGGATTCAAAAACCCTTCTGCTCTATTTCTGCAAGAAACTTGCTCATCAGAGAAAAAAGTACCTACTCTACAGATGCAGGCATAGAAGTGATTTACAGTTCTTAAATTTCCAAAGTGATTTAGAAGGGAAAATTTTGTCCAAACTTACCATAGAGCTACTCTGTGGAACCAGCTTAACTCAGAATTCCTTCAATTTAGCAGATAAACCGGAAAGAAATGTTAATATTTCAGTCTGCCCCTTGGGGAATGTAGTCAGCAATTGTCCCATTCAGATAACAATCTTCTGCCTTCCAGAGTTCTTTGTGTGTATTTGCTAGGTATCTTAATATGCCTTTGTAGTTACATTACATACTGACATTACGTATGTGTCACTCTTAATGCTGATTTTGCTCAGGTCATGTGTTCCTTCATGAATTTTTTTCATGTAATTCTTAAACTTGTATCTGCACATTGGCTACATGAATGGCGTGGGCCTGGGTGTTTAGAATGGGCATAGCATCGTAAATAATTTCTGCAAGTCTCCCAATGCTACCTTGAATTAATTATTTTGATGATGTTTTGAAGAAAGTACAGTCTTTGTGCCTAGTGCTGATCTTTCTTAAATATTGGTTTGGTGAGATATCCTTTCCTCAAGGTCACATCCAGGTCTGAGGTATGTAGAAGGAAGTTTGTGCCCCTCGAGTTACCACACTTCTAAGACACAAGTTTCTCCTTTGTTGCATTCTGCGTCACTCAGATAGAGGATATCACTCATTCTGATATCTTGTACTAACCAGAGGTGTACAGCTTAGGTTGTATTGCTATACTAGACTCAGCTTTGTTGAAGGAAATCGAACAGGCTTTCTTGTTCTATAGTTAAAGCTTATTTCTGAATTGAATGTAACCCTCCTTTCTCCTTTTGCTTTTTTTCCTGTGGTGTGTGTTCTTGACTGAGCACAAAGATTTTATGAGTTTTATTTAACCTCCCTTTGTGGGGTTAGAGTCTCTGGGAGTCTCAAAAACATTTGTTCAAACTGATTTTGAAATATCACTAGAGGCACCAATGATACTCCTTCTCTGAGAAGAAAGGAAAATATACATAGGATGACAGAACCTCAGACTGTGCTTTTCTAAAGGATAGGACTGTAGAGTGAAGAATAGTTGGAAGGTCAAGTGTCACAGCAAGTCTGTCAGCTGTTTAGCAGTTGAATACATTAAAAGAAATATGCATTCACTTTAAAGAAACATCTTGATTTGCTTTCTTCCTCCATTTATGCATTCTTTCCTT
>NW_010408536.1:0-3736 GCF_000710305.1 Buceros rhinoceros silvestris | reverse complement strand
TCCCCTTTCTTTTTGTTTCGCAAAACTCCTTATTCACTCCCTTAGAAAAAGCCTTTCTTATAAAGATGCACTGGAAAGCAGGTAATCTTTCTTAGGGCTGTCAGCACCTACAGCTCAGAAAGCAGACTTGAGGGATTCAAGGGAAATAACAATGGAAACTACTGGCATCCTAGAAAAAATTCAATCTTAAATTATCTTTTTTCTTTAAAACTTGGTTGGGCAAAGTTGAGAACACGTTTTCTTCTTTTTCTGTTTCCCCCTCCAGGACAATACAGTATTTCCACCTGTGATTCATGCTTTGTTTCTCAATTTACACAGGTTTATTTATTTCCCTTTTCTTCAAGGATGCATGACCCATGTTTCTTCCTCCCTCACCTTCACCTGCAGTTCTACGCAGCTGCCTGAGAGACACTGCAGCCTCACATACTGGTTCGCTTGCTAGCATCATCAACAAGAGTCTCAAAAGGCAAAGCAGTCATTGTTGTCAAGACTACCTATGTTAAGGCATTGTCTTTCCTTCTACTCCCTCTCCCCTGAGAGTAGTGTGTTAATTTGCAGAAGGATTTCTGCCCTGTGTATATTTACCAACCAACTTACAGCAGATAGATAGCCAAGATGAGCTGTCACACACATGTGATGTCTCTGTGACGTGGAGGAGGAGGGGACTGGAGGTCCGTGTGCCAGCTGGATCCTGCTCCCTACTTCCACTGTCTCTATCTCTGCCTCTCCCATGTGTCATAAATAACACACAGCTGAGGTGAGAGCAGAGTATGGCACACAGGCAGAATTTTGTGTAAATTCAAGGTTTGGTTGGGTGAATTCACCCCAAAGCTTGTTACAGCTTTAAATGCTCCTATTTTTGGTCATAGCACTCCTGGTGCCTTTGATGTGCAGCACAGTGTGATCTTCCAGTGATGAAAGCACACTGTGGCTTTTACTTAGAGGCTGGTGGGCTTGCTACAGCCTTTAACACAATGATAAAAAGGTATTCATCTCATTCCTTTGAAAAGACATAGCAGATATCCTCAACGGATTTGCAGTATGGCGGTATTTTATGTATCACTCTCTTTTCAGGAAGAATCTTCTTAGGGAAGAATCCCCAAGGAGTCCTGAAGCTGGATGAACTCAGGGATAAACTGGCCTCAAAATATGACGTAGGTAAGGTAGGTGCTAAGACACACTCTGATGGAAAAGTAGATCACTAATACATATTCAAGGATTTAGTTGCATTTGCTTTGGTTTTCTAGTGCTCAGAACGCATTGCACATCAAAGAAATGGAATAGGGCAGAAAGCAATGATGTCCAGTCTGACTGTGGTACTACAACTTGTCATATGGCATGTAGTTACAGATTTTTTTCCTACAGTGCTCATATGTATGAAGCTCTTGGTATTTTTGAAGAGTGCTAACTGTTACCTATGAAAGTTTTCCATAATCTTTTCCTTGGATGGGTCTCACTCCATTTTAGGAAGTTGTGTTAAATGGATACACTTTATATTAGGGACAAGAAGTATCCTAGCGAAATCTATGAGAAAGCACATTCACATACATGCAAGCTCATGACATTACACACGCACAAACAATTTTGGTCATATCTGTGCTGGACATATTGGAACACCCTGCACATGCTTTCAAGACCTGACAGGAGCATGTTTGTTAGAAAAGCACAAAAATATCCTGCTATAGCTTACAGGATACCTGTTGCCCAAGTACTCACGCTAACATAGTACTATGCTAAACATGGGTCTTCTCTGCAAGATCATATCAGCTTCAGAGGCTGCTCTTTCAAGAACACAGCAATGTATTTTCTGTGTCTGAGAAGAGCAGAACTTAACTCTTAACTGAGACTTCTTAGTGTGTTCAATATCAGTTCACTGGTTCTTCCATACATGGTATTTCCCATATTTAAAGCTAGCCCAGGGACATATGTATTCAGTGATCGTGAAAAGACATGCATGACTAGGAACATTTGAACTTTAAGCTAGGCTTTCCTGGTCAAGACTAGGCTATCACACATACTTCTAAAAGATCTGTTTGGGTTTTTTTTTTTCTTCACTACTAGACAGAAAAAACCACTTTTTCAGCCTCTTGTTATTTTACTGGTAAAAGAGCTGAAACCCGCTTCATCTGATTATTCTCTTGCTGACTTTGGAGTATGCCAGGAATAACACTTCTGAAATCAGAAAATCTACAACTACAATGTAAAATCACGACTTTTTTCTCTTGCTTTCTGTAACACCTGCCGCAGTACTGTTCCAGCATTGGCACATTGTAATTAGGTATGGTTATAACTAAGTATAAGAAGTACCAAGAATAGCACTTCACATCTCCCAGACTCATGAATTTAATTAGATTTGTTAAAAAACAACAACAAATAAAAGCATCTCTGCAAAATCTTGCTATGTTGTTTTCCTTCCTGCACTGGACCAGACATACTGTTGAAACTGCAAAGAGGAAAACTGAAGTTTCAACATTTTGATAGAACTTGGTAGAACTCCATTGAAGGAAAGAAATAATCTGCTATCATGATTGGTCATTAAGTATAAGAAAAAAAAATTAAATGTTGATAGGTTTTAAAACTAGAGTCCAGTTCTGTAATTTGTATCTCTTTTCCTTTCACTTTGGCTATATGGATATATGATGGTTTATACACCATCATCTGGCTCCTGTGGATCTGCTTTATGGCTTCTAGTACAGTAGTACTAGATTGTTACCAAGTACCCAACTGTTAACATTTGGGTTGGAGGAAAATGGGGGAAGATTTGCAAACTACTTTACAGTTTTAAACAGAAATCAAGAATTCACTGACAACCTCCAAAACTGTTTCCAAATATGCACTGCATGCTTGCTACATGCCTAACTGATGATGGTAAAAGAAAGAGGAAGGAATGAACATTTATTCATTCCTTGGAACTGTATTGTTCCTTTTTTTAAAATCCAACTTTTCATAATGGTGACTGAGGGACAAAGGGCACCACACAGAGCAACAGCTTTTATTTTTTTGTATGTCTAGATCTAATGTCTGAAATACATGGAGGTGGCTCAAAGAGCTTGGAAGAAGACCATATAAAACTATGTGAATGTTGTTTTTCAGTTCAATGGCTGAGTTATTCTCAGCCAATATACACTGAATGGAAAATGTCCACATTTGTGCACGCCAAGTTCATCTCCAAATGTAGTTGTTGAGGTTTGCACAGCCTATATATTCTCAGAAACTGCTTAAAACTGTACAGATTTCAGGTACAGTTACAGAGTGGTTTAACTTAGATACTTAAGCACTAATGCCTGTTTTTTACAGGTGTATAAGATAGCAGAGCTGGTACTTTCTTCTCTAACTCTTCTCTCTTCTCCTATCTAGGAAGGGAAAAACACCCTTAGTAATCTGAAATAGATGTTTTAAGGTAGAGCTCGTTTTATGATGTTTTACTTTGCACTTTGCTCCAGGATATTCTCCGAAGCTGTGATCAAGTGCCCTTTAAAATTTGTGCTAATGTCCTTATCACTTGAGAACCAAGTAGGAGAAAGATAGCAAGAGTAGAAAGGACTGATTTCTGGTGGCTAGCCACTGACGAGTGCAGGAAGGACTCCTTTTCTGGTTTTTAGTTGAGCAATTTTTTGTTTTCGTTTTCTAACAAGCAAAGGATAGGAGAACAACTTGCAGAAGTGGGTGTAAGCATATTGCAACTGCCCTTATCCATCATTTTGTATTAAAAATTATTTTATATTAAAAATTTATA
>NW_010408535.1:1876-11890 GCF_000710305.1 Buceros rhinoceros silvestris | reverse complement strand
CCCACCTTGAGTTTTTCAATGTTTATTTCAGGCATTTAAGTTTTTATTGAGGAAATACATCAAACTCTTTTAGCCAAGTATTGAAGTTGCTGTAGATGGAGAATTTTTCTGTGTCCTGAAACTCTGAAAGGACAGTTGGTTACTGTGGCAGAGAGAGGTTTTCCCTGATTTCTCAATGTGAACATTTAACCTTGCGCATCTAGGACAAACAAGTGTTTCCTCTTCCTACGCCATTACCACTTCAAAGACAGGTCTCACCTAGTGTACTTGAAAAAAATGCTGTTCTGATTTTCTCACTCCGTTTCTGCATCTCAATCTGATGCAAAGGAGAGGGAATCCTGATTTGGAAGAAATCCTGCTGAGCTTTGAGTTTTGTTCACAGCTCGTGAGAAGAGTGGTAGGATTTCATGCAGCCAGGGAGTTTCACAATAGCAAATCATGTCTGTCTTTTCACGAAAACTTTTTCAAGCATTACTATTCTCTCTGTATTTTAAAGGTTTGGAAATTATAAAGCTACAATCACATAGGTAACTGAACTCTCCCGTATTGTTCATGTATCTAGCAGTAACATTGTTAACAGTTTTAATATTTTTTTATTCTGTGCACTTGCAAGCATGTAGTGTAATTACGAGTGTGGCTTTGAATTACGCAACACAAATATTTTTAATGGCTCTTTTTCTCTGGAAATTTCTCAGAAGCTGCAGTGTAATAAGTTCAGATGTCTTTCATGAGGGTCGTACAGTTTTAGAGGCTCTATTTTGAAAGTTGGACTGCTGTGCTTTGATTATACCTGTCATGAGGGATATTAGAAAAAAGCAGAGTGACTTTAGTAGGTAGTCAGCCGACACAGACACAGCTTTGCTTTATCAGTGCTGTGAGACGGTAAGGTACCATTCTGAAAGAGAGCCGAGGGAAGTGGCTTCGATGACTTGTTCGAGGAAGCCTATGACAGAGCATGGAGCTAACTTACATCTGTCAGTTCAAGTTCAGAGCTACAGTTTCATGACTGATTTTCTCTTTTTGTGATGGGCAGTTCAGTTAAGTTAGTTATCGTGAACATGATTCTGTGTTAAGGGATTAGTATTGGAGATAAATTGTATAATTCTCACTGATCCGCCTAAATAAACAGATGTAATTCCCTTTTAATGAAGAACAGGTTCTATTTTATGAAAAACATGATTGCATAAAGCAAACAAAAAGAACCATAATCATATAGTATTGTGATAACAGAAACATGGAAAACCAGTTTGTGGTCTGAGTGAAACAGTCATGCTCATGATGAAACAGCATCCTCCAGGCAGTAGCAGAATCTTCCAACCACATAATTTAGGTCTTCTTAAAAGAAAGGGTAGCCTTATGGCTTCGGATTGCTGAGGCAGAGAGACAGTACAGAGTCCAAAGAGAACCGGAGATGGACATATGCCAAATGAACTGTATTTCTCGTGCAAAAAAACCTAGAGGAAATGTGCCAATCTGCAGCACTTCTGCCATCAGCCTGTCTTCCTCACTTAGGCCAAAGAGAAGGCCTGTCTGTGGATTCTAACCGGGAGGAGATGCCCTGGATCTGGTCTCTGGTGCTATGTGATGTGGAACAGAAAGTTCAGAACTTCATAGGCAGAAGCAGGTCACATCATCTACCTTTTTTATGGGAAAGCCATTAAAGGTAAGTTTCTTCATGTTGGAAATTTTTCCTCCCCTCCCTCAAACAGCTGTTTTTGTTATACTTAAACATCTTCACCGGAGGTGTGATCTCTAGCATGTCATAAGTTTTGTCAGGATTCACTCTCTGGATTTGAGGCCTTAAGCGTGGGGGAGAAGAATGCTGAGTCAGCTGATGTCTTGCTTTCTAGCTATTACCTTTCTCATTTTATCCCACTTTTTCACATATCACTTCCATGTCTACTGCTAATTTCTGTTCACAACTGGATCTTTAGCTTTGGTGTATATTAAACAGTGGTTTAATTCACATCTAGGATATTTGGGATGGTGCTATCTGCCTTTACTTTGGAGTAGATCTTCAGCTCTCCGTAGGGAAACTAAACATAGACTTCTGTTTCCATATCTGTTTATGCCACTTGCCTGTAATCTCTTTGTTCTCACTTCTCCAGTTTAACGTTAGCTATAAACTGTTTCAGTCAAGGATTGTCTCCTTGTTGTGAAAGTGCGTGGGATGCTTATTAGAAGAGAATGGTTGTAAGCGCAACAACAATACAAGCAAACAACAACCCTGGATCTAACTCATCTGCTTTATCATGTATTTACAAAACAAGTCATTCTCCTGGAACTGGTTTAATCATGCTAGTGTTCATCCCATGAAGGATAAATTTTGTGCTGATTCAAACTGCAAATAGCATTTAAAATTCAGAAATGCTTACTTGTGGTCTGTTTAGCATTTTCGATAAAAATTCTGAAGAGTAAGTGGACACAAATGTCCCTGTGCCACTTTTCTCAAGCTTTCATACTGAATAAAAAACCTCAGACTTTCCTGAGGTAAAGCAAGCAACTGAAGTTTACAGACTGCTATTCAGGATGCTTCATGTGTCACGTGTTAAATACACACACAAAAAATGCTGCAGTGGCCCTGAAAAATTTACAGAACTCCATGGAGTGCAGGTCAAAATCAAATCCCCATGGACAGGATGTCTGGAGCTGTGTGTGTGTGCTCTGGATCATAACACAGCTTCAGGAAGATGAGAGAGTTGCGTTAGGGAGAGAGGAGGTTAAAAGTTTAGAGCTCTTTTAAGTTGAGAAGGGCTCAGAAGCCTAGATACCCTTACTTTTCAGAATACTTGGTCAGTTTGAACTCACATTGCCTAAGGAATTTAAAAAAGTAATAGTATTTTCTTATTTTTCTTATGAAAGGACTAATTTTACTGCATTTGATTTGGTCTGTCTGTCACCCAAGCGTACAGTGCAGTACACAAGCATAGTTAAGGTGGCATCTAAGCTGAACTGCAGCTAGCTCCACAGAAAGGGACAGTTCAATGCTCTTCCCAGCCCACGGCTACATGGTTCTGCCCTTTCCTTTGCCCTCGCCTTTTCCTGACCCCAGGGGATCAGGGAAGACGCGCTAGTACAGAAGTAACCCTACAAAAATGTCACCAGTGCCAGGAAATGGGGGGAAATGAAGTTAAAGTTTGACTGCTCTAATGCTTTGTCTCAGCTGAACCATCCACCCGTGTTGTTGAAGAACACGACTGGTTATTTCCATACGGGTCAGCGCAGAGGTGGCTATGGGCCCGCTTTGCCGTGCCCCTTGATAGTTTGGGTACGTGCAGAAACCAAACCAGAGAGCCACAGAAAATTTTACTGAAAGAAACCTAGGCGCTAAGTTAGGCAGGAGTTTTGAAGACTGCGCTGTAGGACTTGTACATCAGAACACTGGGGTGGGTGTCTTCTAATTCAGGACCGTAGGGAACTTCACTGGTAAAATGGGGGTGTTGCCTGAATAAAGGAGCACCTAAGCTTTTAGATTAGTTTTCCTAAATTGGCATATAGAAGTACCTCAATCTTTATCCTACTATTTGCACTTTCTGGGTATTAAGCTAGGGTACTGAGCTCTCCTTTTGTTGTGGTGACAACACACACAATTGTTTGCCCTGATTTTGCAGATACTTTTAAGAAAGCTCACTTAAAATGCCTTTATGGTTTTAATGTTTGTGATTCATTTAATGGATCCTAAACTCATGTGATTTAGGTTAGATACTATACTGCTTTTTGTTGTTTTTTTTTTTAAAAAAAAAACCCATGGAAAAGAGGACAAATATATGTTGCAAAAAGGACAGATTATGTGGAAAAGTATAGTCAAGCTCTAGTTTTGGCTTCTGTTATGTAAAAATTAGTGCTTTAGTAAAAATAATGGACTGCTCTTGAAGAATCGTGATTTTTATAACTCTGGGGAGTTGGCTGCTTCTTTTGCCGTAACAATCAGACATAACTATAAAGAATCACTGTGCCTGAAACTAGTTTTCGCGCCATTGCTATTTTGACAGTTATCTGTTAAATTCAGGGGGGGAAAACAGTTCTGTTAAATTAGATTCAGTGTTTCAGGTAATCCTTTTCTTACAGCTGTTGGCATTTTCTCACTTCCTTAAATTAAATGAGGTAGTTCTGAAGGTGAATCAGCTTGGCCAGCGTGTATCAAACCAGTGATCACCAGCAGAAGAATATAGCAGGTGAGTACAGACAGCAATTCACACTAACATGAAAGAAGATCATTATTATTTGACTCAAGGAAATCTAACAGATGACCCTTGGGCAAGGATAGTACGACCATGATTGCTTCTACTGCTGCATTAAGGAACCTTGTTTGTCTGAGCCTTATCTATATCAGATTCAACAATACATATTTTTTTTTGTATGAATGCAAACCCATAAGCTGCTTAGCTGTAGCTAAATGCAGGTTTGACCTTTGTTTTTCTGGTGTTTTGGTTTTTTTAAAAATTTATTTCAGGCTAGAATCTCCAATTTCCGATTGATTGATTTTTAGTTTTATAGTAAACCCTGCAGTTTCATATTAATTAATTTGAACTTACATTCTCTGGCTTATTCAGAGAAGGTTTATGAACAAAATAATAGTTTACACTGAGGAGAAAAGTTTTCTCTGTCTACTGATAAGTATTCTCTGATCTTTGTAACAAGTAATTACAGTTTTTCTACTTTTTTTTAAAGGAAATTTGTAAGTGTGCTTATATTACCTACAGCAAGAGCTACATTAATATAGTGAATGTCGTACCTTCTTGGCATGTTAACAAACAATGTGATTTTTTCGTGGAGGTGTACACCACCTTCCAGAAAAATTTCCCATTTTCTGAAAAACATCAAATGATTCAGGAGAAAGGGCCCTACCACAACAAAGAAAGAAGCTTTAGTGTACAGCTCTTGTGGTCTTTACCACGGAAAACCAAAAAGTTAGAACCTTAAAATTACAGCACGCTGTAAAACAAACCCTTATGTCTAACAACACATCTTTCAGATGTCTTCGCTAGCAGATTTTTGTAGCTCTAGAAAATAAGCGATGGAGGTAGCAAGTAAGCTTTATGCAGATTTACATTTTATGGGTTTCCATTCCGAAAGCCCTGCTGATTCAGCTACCAAACCTGTAATATGCTACAGTAATTGCATATAAAATTGCTGCTGTGCTGGCTTGATTTTGCTGCTTTTGGTTTACATGCTTAACATTTTCTGTTTTCTCTGGTGTCCCAATGCTATGTTTAATATAACGAAGTATTTCTACACAAAGAGAAGCAGAGTCCAACTAGAGTTCTCTGTGTTCATGCAAGACCTGAAGTATCACGGCCAGTTTGGTGACACTTTTGGTTCTTGAACCTGTATGTACTCAGCGTCTGCATGGGCTATTTGCCTTTTATTTTCGTTACATAGGACTGGCTGCTTTTAACTGTCTCTTGCTGCTACCTCGTGTTGGGCATTTTATAGCATTAATCATCATTTACACAGTCTTATCTGCTTGCTATCTTATGAGGTAAACAGTCCTGGGCCTCACCACTTAGATGGGTGGCTGCCAGTAAGTCTGACTCATTAAAGAAATACAAGACTTTTTAGCTTGTTTTTTATGCCCTTTATTACTGTAATATCTTCAGACTTTTCAGGTTTTGTTTCTAATTTACAACAAGCAAGGAGTGGAGATTCCTCGTTTGCCTTCTTCCTCTGCCTTCTGGCCGTGGTGGAGGGAAAGGTTGGTGGATCAAAATAAGATGGCTTGAATTTACCCTTGAAGTAGATGGTGACTGCATTCTCTGCTGAAAGTGTTAGAATTAGGAACCTCATGGTAAGAAACCTTTATTATTCATTCCTGAGAAATAGGATCTCATTGATTCATCTGAATGCACCCTCTAAGGGGACATAACCTTTACATGGAGTTATCTGGCATCTTGAGTGATTTTAAGTTTTCCTCACGTATTGAGTTTTATTTTATTAGGTACATTTTACATCAAAATAAATTATCTTCTGCAGCCTGGCTCCCCAGGGATTTCAATGCACAACTGTATGAAAGTGCCCTGACAGCCCTCCCAAAGTCCAGCGTTCATCCCACATCTCCCAGCGCTCCCTGCGGAGTTGGGCAGCCATGTGCCTTGCTGAATGTAAGACCTCCAGTTCCAGTTATTCTTGCCACATGTCCCTAATGGCTGCTTCCCCTCCTTCTTACCTATAGGCAAAACAAGAGCCCGGTGTCCACCTTCCTTACATCCCCTGACCTTTGGGGGATGGGAAGATACACCTCTCCTCTCTCACCAAAGCACTCCGAAGGCTGCTATGAAGCCCAAGTCCTCCAACAGTCCGTAATTACAAAGCCAGGAAGGATAACCCTGACTGCCAAGAGGACCGCAGACACCAGCAGGTAGTCTGTGAAGAAAGTTCCTATGTTTTTAGAGTAGTGAGTTATGAGGCATTTGTAACAAAATGCAGATGTGATCTAAACGGGAATAGGTCGATCTTTGCTATCCAGATGTAGGTAAAGGAAGTGGTATCATCCAGCTGGAGGCTGTGCTGGATTTCTAGCAGGAAGTGATGGTCGGTTTCCCTGAGGACATGCTTTGTGGGTAAATGCCTGTACTGACTCTGTATTCCTGTACACCTAGGTTTTGATTAAATCTCTATCCAGGACGAGGCACTGGTGAGGGTCCAAAGGCAGTTGGCTGCTGACGGAACTGGTGCATCCTGGTATTAAAGCATTTGCATCAACAATATTAACAACTCGGTTGCATCTTGAGATGCGTCAGGTGATTTGGCAGGACCCAGTGACCTCAGCACCCCTCTGACCCCAGAGTTTGAAAAGAGAATTATGGCCCTGCTGATGTCTGTGTGGAGGTTGAAGGCTCAGGAGCTGATAGGTGTCAGCCTCCAGCAGGGACACAAAGTCCCTGCTTGCTTTATCCTCAAGTCTCAGCCCTTCTTCCTCTGTATGGTAAGATGCTAGAGGAAAAGCTATGAGAAGATGGACCTTTGGTCAAATTTTTGTATTATCTCTAGCTTAGTCACTGCTATACCCACCGAACTGATGGCTGTGAATGCCTTTCAAAAATCTATACATATACGTGGAGTGAATTAGGCATGTACTGACTACTCCAGTACAGAGAGTGAAATAAATATCCACCTTAGAACAGTTGCTGCCATTTCAAAAGCTTTGTTCCATGAAGTCCTCTGGCTGCTTTGGTTTGAACTCCTGTCTTTATGGCAGTTACTCAAGTCCTCTCAAGCAGTCTCATACTCTTCAGGTTTAACAAAGCAGGCATCTGTTATTCTTTTACTAACTGTGCAGTGAAGGACTGCTGTAAATGCCTCATCATGTTTCCCAACCGCTGACGTAAGGCACCAATGCACTATTCCAGTTGGCAAGATCTGCCAGCAGATGAGAGGACATAAATCAGTGCCTATTGCCATTATTCCCCTAATGTGTCATTGCCTAAAACCTGAGCGGGGGAAAGTCAAGGTATCAGTATTAGCTACTGTTTTCGGCAATAGGAGGCTAGAACAAGCTCATAAATTTAGTTCTTTAAATGATACTTTAATTGTAAATGATATTTTACTTTATAAATCAGAAGTGCATATACTGAAGAGTCTAGAGCCAAGAAATCTTGTAGTTGCAAGGTGATTATGCAGCCTTTTTTAGTGCTTATTTTTCCATGATACAAATATCAGTGCCTTGAGAGCACTAATACGCCTTAACTGCTCTGACCAGCCTCACCTGGGACCTTCACTCATAGTTGCAGCCTACTGGTCTAGGAGCATATCTTAAGCCTGGGCAGTCAGTTCTTGTCTGAATAGTATGTAGGTTGTGGTCTTGTCTCCTGAGAGGATCTAGACCTATGTTTGATGTTGTCTCCTGTGCTGCCTTCTGGATGGACTTTAGCCTGCATTTTAGTCTTGTCACCACTCTGGTGCTGTCTCTGCTGCTTCTGACTGTGCTGTCTGCATGGACCATGCTGTGTGTGGGACTGCTATGCACATGCAGCAGGACTGTGCTCCACTTGGTAAGAATACTGCTTGTACTACAGTCACCCTGGACTCCTGCTTATCTTCCTTCATGGAACAGCCTGCTCTTGCTGCTCCTGTCAGTGAGGGGTGGCTGCAGCTCCCCCGCTGGCACTGCAGTCACCAGTCCGGATGCGAAGGAATCACAGCCAGTGTGGGCAGAGGAGTGAGACGGTCCTCACTTGCAGCCAAGAGTTAAGCTGCATTGGATGTGAGTTGAACTTACACCTGAGAGCTCTTTCTCCCATCACAATCATTTTGCTAGGGTTTACCTTCAGAAAACCACTATTTCATCCAGTGCTTTGAACTTCATGGTCTCTTGTCCCTTCAAGTGACTGAAAATCCATATTGAGTTTCCTGTGCTGGTGATTTAAGGGAACAGTGTAGGCATAGCTTTGAAAATGTTTGACGAATGTTTAGGTGGAGTTTGGAGGTGACCATAAGCAGGTTACTAGTTTAATCAGGTCAACCTGGGAGAAAAGCCTGATCAATATTTTTTTTTTTACTGTGTTTTTTCCCCTTTTCACCTCTCCCCCCTAAATCAGGCATGTATACCTTTGAGTAGCTTTCTGACTTTTTTCTGTTTTTTTTTTCTCTGTCATTGTTGTAGTTTTCATTACATCAGTATCACTCTGCTCATTTGACTGGGAATTTGCCCCAGGAGAGTGCCTTGATGAAAGTAGTATTATTTCAGGACAGATTTACATGAGAACAGGTTTTTCAGGTTCTTGATAGTAAACCGTATGGCGTTATGTAGATTGAAAACTGCACTTTTCTGTAGAAAACTCATCAAGATCACAAACTTTTCTTATGTAGCTTCTTTCACTTCAAGTAATTGTCAGCCTGCAGTGTAACCAAGGGCTGTGGTCAGTATACAGTCATTACAGTTCCAGAGCCTTTCATCTCCCTGGAGGGGTGCTGCATATCTGATACTAAATAGCTGTTTACGAGTATGATGGAAACTGTATGGGAGGGAACCGAACAGTTTTATTAAAGTTAGAAAGATTGGCAACTTGAGTTCTGTTCTTCTCCAAAACAATGCTTTGCATATGGGAATTCGTGTTTGATACTATTGCTTAAACTGTGAATGATGCTGAATATGTGCTTGGGGGTGGCTTGTCGTGCCGTGGAAGATGACAGCCATGGAGAGGTAGGTCATATTACAATTTCTATGTCTTAGATGGCTAAAGAAGGGCTATAATGAATGCCTCCTTCTATGGCTAAATCTTGTCCTAGGGCCTAGTAGACAACATCCTCGTACGCTGAGAGCACGGATTCTGCTTCAGTAGTGCAAGTCCCTCCTCTGACCTCAGTCTGAGCTTGTGGAAACTGCAGTGGAAGTTCTGTCATTCACCCTTACAAACTAAACCTCTGTAACCTGAGGAAGCAGTTAATTAGGGCACAGTTGTAGCTGACTCTGCTGAATCTGTAGCTTGAGACTCCATACAGACTGTACAGAGTTGCACAGGCACCATTAGTAGAGCTACAGGCTAAAATCAAGGCATGTGACTGAATATCCACATTTGAAAAGCCCATCTGGTGTAACTGAGCATATAGTTAGGCAAGGAGATTTGCGTGTACACTTTCCAAAAATTTCCCTAAGGCTGCATTTTTAGGACTTGTTCCCATTTGTGCTAACTTATAGGAAGTGGGGAATGAAACGTTGTATTTATTTAAGTCGCATCTGAAAGTCACAAGGTTTTACTGAACAACTGTATCATTTAAGAAAATACAAAATTATGAAGTGGTTCCAATTAGCCAATATTAGCCATCAGTTTTAACCTGATGTTTAAATAATATCACAGTTCAAGTAAAGAACATGTAATTAAATGGTTAATATTGCTGCAGCACTTAACATCCTGCTTTGCAGAGGTGGCTGAGCTTTTTGGGCTGGAAGTCAGCTGGAAGAAGACAGTAGTTCTCTACTAACCCGCACCACAAGATGACTGCCATCATCCCCACATCACCATTGGCGAGTCAGAGCTGCAGTCAGTCCAGCAGTTCAGCTATCTGGGAAGCATC
>NW_010408535.1:0-1704 GCF_000710305.1 Buceros rhinoceros silvestris | reverse complement strand
AGAGACAGACAACAGAACAGCAAAGGCAAACAGAGCTTTCAGAAACCTCCATAAGAGAGTCTGGTGCAATAAACACCTGAAGAAAAGCACAAAGATCAGTGTCTACAGAGCCATTGCACTGTCTACTCTTCTATACGGGTCTGAATCATGGGTCATCTACTGCCACCACCTGCGACTCCTCGAACGCTTCCTTCAGTGCTGCCTCCGGACAATCTCAAACATCCACTGGACTGACTACGTGACTAATGCTGCTGTCCTTGAGCAGGCAGAGGTCACCAGTATTGAGGCCATGTTGCTGAAAACGCAGCTGCGCTGGGCAGGGCATGTCTCCAGGATGGCAGATGACCGCCTCCCTAAGATTGTGTTCTGCGGTGAACTCGCCACCGGCTGCCGCAAGAGAAGAGCCCCAAAGAGGAGATATAAGGACTCCCTGAAACAACACCTCAGCCTTGGCCATATTGACCACCATCAGTGGTCCACCCTGGCCTCCAATCGGGAGATTTGGAGACACACCATACATAATGCTGCTGCCTCCTTTGAGAGCACACATAGAAACAGTCTCGAGGAGAAAAGACAATGCAGAAAGAACCGTGCCTCGACTATACCACCCAAGGAGACCTTCCGCTGTGGTCTTGCCTATCCCACATTGGCCTTTTCAGCCATCAGCGCGCTTGCAGTAAGCATGGGGAAAGCCCTTCCCAAATCTTCGTCCGCAAAGCCAAGCCATGATGATTGCTGCAATGAGCATTTTGCTCACTGAAATGAACTCTTTCAGCCATTGACTTCTGTGAAGATTTTCCACCTGTTTTTTAAGTGTGTTCTATGTAAAGTTTAAAGGTGTCTGTTTAACTGTCTAAATGTCATTTATACAGTAGTTCAGCGTATGCACAATAAACATACAAGTTTGAAAACACACCTCTTAATAGACTGTGTTGCATATGACATTTCACTTAAATACTATGGATCTTATATTTGTGTTGAAAACACTACAATTTACACTCAAATATTTATCTAGCTTCTCAAACATACTCCTCCAATGCGGGGGAACAGAAATGCTAGTCTTGTCGGTCTCTATTCACATAACTCAGTCCTAACATGCCCTCTCCTGGTCACAGTCAGCAGGCAGGCAGCACAGCCAAAGTGTGTAAGCATGGGGAAGCTAATGCGATAATCGGAGTTACATCATTCAACATGGTTTCTGGACTTTAAATAACTTTAATATGGAATTTATTCAAAGTTTCTGACTGTGTAATAAGGAAGAACAAAAGGGAAAAAATTAACTAGTGCTAGTTAAAGATGTTTCTGAATACAAAGTATATTTTCTTGTACAGAAATTAAAACAGTTTTGGTTGACATCGTCTTTTTTCCCTGCTGCAGGACACAAACAGCATTACGTTACTGAAGCTAGTAGGTGTGCTGATTAAAAAGTGCCAAGTGCTAACACACTGATATCCTAAAATCGTGGAGCAAGGAGAAGCCAAGTTTGTAACATGAAAGTGTAGCTAGGGAAGAGTCAAGAGTTTCACCACTGGTGTTCACTGATCTGTCAGAATTGCCTTCCTCTACCCAATGTGGTTATAATGTATAAGTAGGAGGAGGGTATCCAAATTGCTTTGTACTGATGGAGTAAGGAGCACGGAGAGTAAAAGGTGTTGGTGAGATCAGGTCACTGTACAGTAGTGTCCCGGTTTGGGCTAGACTTCC
>NW_010408534.1:11667-14686 GCF_000710305.1 Buceros rhinoceros silvestris | reverse complement strand
GGGGGCTCTGCTGTTCCCAGTCAGTTGAAAGTCGCTGCCAAAATTCAGTACTTCGCCACCCTCTCCCTGCCTCTTGAGTGGCGTGCGTGTCGAAATGCCCTTTTCCCCGGCAAAAGCATTTCGGCAAATGACGCAAAAAAAAAAGCTGATGCGGAGCGTCCAGGCTCTGCGGTCCATTGCTGCTGGTCCGCTGTGCGTGGGGAAGGTGAGCTGTTTCCTACAGCGCTGGGCTGGGCCGGTGTTTATGGTTGGCAGTGGGATGCAGCCACAGTTACTTTTGGACAGTTTTGTTAGCAGGAGGAAGGAGAGGAGGAGTGATTTGGGGGAAGAAAGCCTCACTTCACTTTCACCGTGTGCGGACTTAAGAGGAGCACGGGGTGTATAATAATGAAGCGCCCGAAGCACTTGCCCACCCCCCAGCAATCTTAGACCTCCAGTACAAAGTGGACAGTCTCGGTTTCCATGAATTTGTGATCCAAAAAAACGAAAGCAATACCTGGAAATTGAGAGAGAGAGAGAAGGGAATCGTAGTAGTTTCTTAAAGCTTTGCTCCTTCGGCAGTGATGGCTAGTTCAGCTCACCACAGTGCCTGCGTGGTTAGAGACGAGGAAACAGCGTTCCAGCTCGGGGTCTGGGACTTCGCTCTTGAGCACAACCGAGCTTTAGTTTCTTGCCTGTGTCCCAGCTCCACAGAGACAGTAGCACACACAACCTGTTGGTGAATAAAGAAACAGTGAATAGCTAGTGCTGCTGGGACAACAGACATCAGCATATAATTTCAGGGTGGTTGGCTCGTTGCTGCCAGGGCAGCTATTGGTATTTCTCAGATTAAGACTAATCAGTTCTTCAAAAATTGTTCTGACTTGATGCAATTAAAGTAAAGCTGCGCTTATTTGAAATATATCTCAGGATAATGGGCAAGCTTTTAATTAGTGCAGAACATAAAATGTTGTGTGAAAAAACCTTAGGATTGTTTAGTTGGAATGGCTTAAAGATCAAAAATATTTCTGAAAAATCATTTCTTGTGATGGCAGGAACGCTATGGATGCATTCATGCTGTAGGCAGGGTGCAGATTAGAAGGATTTGGAACTATCCAAATCCAGATGTACAATCAGAAATGCTTAGGCAGAATTAGGCACACTCCATATCTTTTTAAAGCATACAACCCTTTTATTTTTTGCTAAAAATGCAAAATGCAGGAAGATTTTTGAAAAGTAGACGGCTTGTCTGTCTTTGCAAATCATCTGTAGTATTTAATGTTCCGATTTCTTGGCTTATCTTACTTATATAGTTAAAAAAACCTTTCTGCAAAATATGAAACAGGTTTGCAGTTAGCTCCAGTACTTAACTGTTGCTGCTGTTCTCATTCGTACTGTCTAAACGATCAACATTTCTTTCTGGTTTAGCAGTGTTGTAAATGTAAGCTGAGGAAGTTGCCAGCTGGCTTGACCTAGCATTATTAAACTCGAGCTTAGGCTAAAGGTCACAGAAGTCCTTTATGTGAAGCATGTGTGTGAGTGGGAAGGCAGTCCTTCGCTGCAGAAAGGGGGGGAGTTGCAAGCTCTTCCAGCGCGTCCCAGGCCTGAGGACTGGCATGGGGACCGAAAAGGAATAACAACCCTGATGCCTAAACCCAGCCATATGGTGCCTGCTGCTGTCAGGAAGACGGTTCTAGACCCATTAATTGCTCTGTATCCTTTAAGCACTAGCTAGTTATGATGTAATCCTACAAAGGCTGCGATACAATTGTGTGGGTTTGGTTTGTTGTTTTATTTTTTTAACAAGGCTGTTTATTAGCATTTGATGTATTCTGTCCCAAGTAGAAACAATTCTCGGGATCCTTCAGTTGCTTTTGTCTTCATTGAGAACAATGAAAACTTGATCAGTTATTGACTAATAGGTTGTTTGTGGAAATATCGAAGTATAGATGGACAGCTTTAGCGCTTCCCTTAAAACAAGAGACAAACCCTGGCCAATGTTCACATGGGCGTTTATGTTACTCTCGAGTGCTCTCTGAGTTAGGGTTGCAGGGTATCCTTAGAGAGCACCGAGTGGAGGAGCTCAAGACCTCAAATACATTATAGGCATTTTGGGTAACAACATTTAAATTTTAGCAAAAGCTGTTGACGGGGATTAATCTCAAGCGATTAATCCGTGCTCCCGCAATTAAAGCTGGTGAATCATCATAAAAGAGCCTGGGGTCTGATTTCACTGTTGCATTTCAGTCCGTGGTTGTAGGGGAAATCTTGAAGTGGCCTCTGTACTAATGAGGAAGTGGTGATGGGCTTCAGCAGTGAATGAGTCCAGTTTCTCTTGACCTTCACAGCAGTAGCTTGTTTGGCAGTGAGAAGTTACAGTAAACATATGGAAATGGTGGTTTTCTTGGAAAGTGATATAGGCATCACAGGAAGAGTTGTCACAATGAGCTGAGTTTTAGCATGAGCACGTGAAAATAAAGGACAATACTTTCTGGAGAAACTCCTTCCAATGATAAATTTGCTATGATCAGAAGTGAAAAATCCAGTCAACTTCTGAGTCACCAAGAGGAATATACAGCGTGTTACCATCTGCTGCATTTGTGATATGAGAACAATTGAGCAAAATTCTAACCTTGCCAACAAAGTGGCTTGAGCACCATTCAGGAGTGGCTTTGCAAGTGCTAGCAGCAGCAGCAGCATCCATAGCGAGATGGCGTTTCTGACTTTTAATTCTGACATTTTAATCCTCTTCTGAATGCACCATTATTTAATGTCTCTATTATGATGACGCCACCAAGACTTACTTAAGGTAGGATTCTTGTACCTTCATGCTGCGCAGAGATCGCAAGTTGCACGGTAGCTCAGCTGTGCTGCATTGTTGTTTTCCGCTGCTTGTCAGAAGAGGTGCATAAAGCTGTCTCAAACTATTGTTCTTTTCTTCACTGGGATGCAGACTGAGCTGGTTTTGCCTCTGCTGCTGTTACTGAGTAGCTCCATCTACCCCTCTTTTCCCTTTCTTCCCTATAAGGCACAGCTCATG
>NW_010408534.1:0-11504 GCF_000710305.1 Buceros rhinoceros silvestris | reverse complement strand
TTCCCCCCTCCTCCTTCCAGTTCTGGGGATAATTCTTCAGGCTTTGCTAAGATATTAATGTGGAGAGGCAAAATATCTCGTCTTTCTGTTATTCACTTTGTTATTGAAATACTAGAAGTTGCTATGGTTAGAGTCATCAATATTTCCATTATAAATCTTTTTTCATAAACTTCTGAAACTGAGCTCAGCTAGTGTAAAACAAACAAAATCTTAAGTGGGAGAAAAACATTTCATGAGCATACTCTTCCCTAATTATGAAATAGGATAGGCTTGTCCAGGATTTGGTTATGCAATTGGGTGGGAAACTTGCCGCAGTTAGGGACCGTCAAATTCTTAAATGTCATAGTTTCTAAGGGTTCTGTTTTAATTTATTTTGAAAATGAAACTTTAAAGAAGAATTATGGGTTGTGTGAAGAAAGCTTTTTGGAATCCGGTTCCTGAAAACAGATAAAGTGAAAATCTTTAAAGGGAATCCAGCTGTGACAGCATAATGGGTTAAACTGATTCACTTTCACTTGATTAAATGTCATGCTGTCCCTTCAGAGGCATTTTCAAATATCAGCTTAATTGCATGTACTTTCTATTTTCTTTTGTTTCAGACACTGTCAGTCTGCAAAATGATGATTCCAAGGATGTTCATTTTCTGTACGAAACGTGAGGATCATGATCTGAAGTAAAATACTGGCAAAAATTTCTGAAGAATTTTGCCTCTTCTTTTTTTTTCTTCGAAGGATTATGTTTACAAGAAATTGATACCATCAAGTGACACTTTCTGGAAATAATTTAAAAACCCCTAAGAATAAAGCTGTATTTATGCTCAGAGAAAACTGGATTAACAATGAGGCCAAAGACTTTTCCTGCTACGACATATTCTGGAAACAGCAGACAAAGGTTACAAGAGATTCGAGAGGGTTTAAAGCAGCCATCCAAATCTTCAGGTCAGGGACTACCTATTGGACCAAGCAGTGAAACTTCTCTGGACCCTAAGATTTTGATAGGGAAGGATGCTGCAAGGCAGCAGCAGATGAGACAAACGCCTAAGTTTGGACCGTATCAGAAAGCTCTGCGAGAAATTAGATACTCTCTGCTGCCTTTTGCTAACGAGTCGAGCACTACCGCAGCTGTTGAAGTAAATAGGCAGATGCTCCAGGAACTGGTGAACGCGGGTTGCGATCAGGTACGTATGAGTTTGGAAGGGGGATTGTCACTACCTTCAAAAAAAGTTGACACTGAGGACTGAAGAAGGGATTTTGATGGAAGTTACCAAGCTTGCCGTTTGACACAGTGCTCCGAATCTTCCAGCAGTTGTGTTGCTGTATGACTAGCAGAGTAGATGGTCTTGATGTGGAGAGGCATGCCTACTGTGGGGTTAGTTGGTGTTAAAGATCGTCATGGTGACCTCTGGGATTCTGTTGTGATTTCTCTAGTTGGTATATAAGGCTGACCGGGGTACCTTGTCTTCTTTTCTTTTCTTTTTTGTTCTTCTTTTTTCCCCTCAATACTGGAACAAGCCTTAGCTATGAGCAGTAGGGTGGGATTTTGTCGAGCACGTCTAAGCTCAGTTCACTGTCAGAAGCAATGTCAGAGACAGTATGTGATCTCTGAAGAAACTCACTTGCTGTTTGCCAGAAGCAGGTGGAGCTGGCTGATGTTCAGCAAGCAGCAGTGGTTGGGTGCGTACCTTTTCTTCCTCACCTTCCCTGCTTCTCTCAAGAGGTGGTAGCCCTGTCTTAGATGAGGGACTTGGAACAGAGATGTTTGCTTTTATCATTCATGCTACAACGTATTCTTAATTCAAAGACCATTCGCCTGGTAGAGAACATGATCGTTTTGTGTGAGCTGCATTCATCTTACGTGTGCTTCAGTTCTGCTATTTGGCCTCTGTCTAGGAATAGTTCAAGGTTTTGCTTTTTAGAGATGAAGTGCTGGTTTTGTTGCGGATTCTGGTTGTGGTAGAAACTTTTTTCCCATGTGATTGAATGGCAGTTGTTAACAAGCCGAAGCATTTCCATTTATAGTCCTTGATGCAGGCTGAAGAGATTTTAAACCAAAGTGCTTTCAGTGGCATTTCCTTGGTTTCAAAACTTGACCTCCATTCACTCATGGCAGAGCGTGAGTTTCTTGGCTCCTGCAGACCATATTCTGAACCTGTATAAGAAAGCTAACATCGGACATTGTTGTAAACAGGCTGCACTTCTCTGGAGCTATACAGACATTGATTAGTGCTGGTTTTGTTTCAAAGAGTTTATGTTATGTGAGGGAATCAGAGCCAGAGGAGATTGCAGATCCAGTGAGAAGTGCTGCAGTTCAACTAAACCCTTCCTAGTCCAGTGAACCAAGATGCTGTACCAAGTTCTTTGACTGGAGGAACCAAGGATTTTCTCTGATCTTCAGCCTGTCATGGAAACACAGTGTTTTTTCAGAAGTCTACCCTCTAAATTTCCCTAGCTGTTTAAGACGAGAACACTCCCTGTGCGTATGAGCCAAGGTTAAATGAGCACAGCTGGACGCTGGATTGGAAAGTGCGTTTGGTGAGTTACATGTACAAATCATTCACGCACAGAACAAGCTTGTTGGACTGAAATCTTGGAAAGTACTTGGAGTGTACTACAGTACAGAAATGTGAAGCCAATGTATAAAACAAATACCTGAGCACCTGTTAAAATGTCTCGGTATTAAAGGCAGTGTAATGCACTGTATATGTAACATTTTTAATATCTTTAGCGATTTTGACTTCAACGTTTATGCAGTGGTATTGCTTCGCACAGAGCACTGAGAATGAGCCCGGTTCTGACTCTCATGTGGAGATTTGTGCTACCTCCTTAAAACTGGCTGCACATTTTTGGTTGGATTTTTTTATTTTTTCCTCATTAGCCGTGATCATTCCGTCCTCACATTTAGCTTTTCTCCCTAGCTGTGACTTGTTGCCTGGAGACCACATTATTTGGCCTATCTCTTAGGCCTGTTTGGTGTTCAAAACTAAGCATAAGCAGGATCGCATTTGCATAGAGCCTGGGTAGGGATCTCAAAACTTGGGCTAAAAATGCTGCGTTTTCTAATGTAGGTCCAGGTGATCTGAAGGTTGGTTGTTCTGGAGGGTTGTGAATGAATGGAGCTTCTTGAGATGGTGTGAATGGTATCTGGCTCTGGGGATGGCATAGCGTTATGTAGGGTGACACTTGTTTACTACCTCTAGGTTCTTCCTGGTGCCTGGGCTGTTCTGAATAAAATGCTGAACTGTTTCATGGCATGATGTGTGGTAAATCAGCCATCCCAAGCTACCCTGTCTCTGCTTGTGAATCAAAGCCTGCTGCAGGCACACCTTAGTCCTGCAGGCAGCTGGCAGAGCTCTGATTTAACAGAAGTCAGCTTCACTTTCTCTGGGGACAGTTTTGTCTACCTTTCTGCCAAACGCTAGTGTGAGGTTGGTAAATGGGCATGGAAGCCTGCCTCCCACCCATCCCCCAAATGCCAGGACCAAATGTTTAGAGGTTAAGGATTTCCACCATGAAGAGCTGATGGTCTACATGAACCTTCTGCTACGGCGAGCTTGCAGAGTACAAGAACTAACCCTCCTGGTCCTGCTTCCTGGTACACTGTTCAGCTGTTCTACAGCCACGAGTGTCCTGAAGTTGGCAATTTGTCTTAAGAAGCTCTAATCAGGAGCGTTCTAGGAAGTTGTGAAAAATGAATAGATGGCTATAACATTATTTGGTTTGGTCTTAAGGTGAACTCCAATTTCAAACTGGCTTTGGGCTGATACTTTTTTGGTGTTCTAGGCGGAACACTGGAAGGTAATCCTAACCTTGTGGGTAATCTGTTCTGGTAGAATCCGTGCAAGGATTGGGAGTCTTCAAACTGTTTACTGGGCCACAGTAAGGATTTTTTGAAAAGTGAACAGGATCAGTGAAGATTAAGAAGGAAGGAGTATAAATTTTAGAGGCTGGGGAAAGGATATTTCTGTTTGTTACTCTTATTAGCTCTACTCATCTAGTATATCTGTGCCATGGTGAGATTTTAACAATAACCATTTAACATACTACAAGAGATATTACTTATTAGAACATAAAGGTAGGATTTGTAGCTCTGTGTTCTGCCTAAGTGACTCTCAGTTTTAAGAGTAAGTTGAAATTGGTTTACTTAAATAAACAGGAAAAAAATCATTTTTATTACTTTATTCTTGCTCTGTAAAGACCCACACAGAGAGGAAATTGATTATAAGATGGTTGGTAAACTTAACAAGATTATAAAATGCGGTGTAATTCATGAAGTAAATACAAAATTCTTGTTCTTTCAGTTACAGTCATTCTAGGTGTTACACAGGAAAACAGATTTTTAAAAAATTATTAGGAAGTTGCCAGTGTTGTTTTACAAGACTTATGTTCAGTCACTGAGATTTCTTTTCAGCTGTTGTGTAGCTTATGATTTTGTTGTGATATCTGGCCTCCAAAACATAACGGGGACTTTGCTGTTGATCTGAAAGAAGCCAGGATTACGCACTTTTTTTTTTTAAGAGATACAAACCAAAATTACACGTGTAATTAGTCATAGTGCTTCTCAGACAAATGGAGTACTTGTCTGTTGTTTGCTTAAGTCATCTTTTTAACAGTAATTATTTGGCAAGTTTCAAAAATAATTAGTGCAGCATAAATTGTTTTGAAGCTTGTAGAACCTGACTGCAAAAGACCAGACTTTTTTTTTTTTTTTTTTTTGCAAAAACTTGAAGCCAAAAGTGCTGCTAATATACAGTTCTTTAGTACATAAAACTCCTTGGGCTGGGAAGCGTAACTCAGAGTCACTGCAGAGGGACAGGAGCTTGGAGCGTCTGCCCTGTGGGCTGGTAAACCACTGGAATCACCTGAGGCAACTGGATGGCGTTTGGGGTGTGGTGGTAAATGCAGCTGCTGTTGTGGATTAAATTTTTCTAATGAATAGATGCGATTGAGCGTATGATCAGTGACATTCCAGCAACCTGAATGGCTTGTACTGTACTTACTGTACTTGCTTAGAGCATAAACAGCCACTGACATTGTGACTTGGAGCGGGCTGCAGCAGTTCTGGATGAACTCTGGAACGTTGCACACTTGTCGCTTTTTTTTTCCTCAGGCAAATTTCATTTCTCTTAGCAAGAGTGCCTTTTCTGAGTGAAGATTTCTAGACATGGTTTGTTTGGACAGCTATTTTTAAGAAAAAAATGTTGTAGGAGTTTTTTATGGGCTATGTACCTCCAGTTACATGCTTCGCACACCATACACTGAACAGCTGTGTGAATACGTGAAGCGGGGAAGTCCTTATGCTTCATTTTTTCCAGAGGCTTTTATCGATATCTCTGTAATAAGACATGTCACCCCACCTGTGACCATATCAGAACATTCCGAAGGGGAAGATCTGACTTTTGGACGCTAATTAGAGTGTTTTTCAAGGGAGCAGAATGGTGTTTGTAGGTACTGCAATGTGTCGGAGAATATCGAGCTGACCGTCTTGTCATCTGTGTTACACCGAGTTCATGGAATTTGCATGGTAGAAGTGGGCTGGGTTGTTCTTTGGTTTGGTTAGCTTTGTTTGTAATTCCTCCCTCTTGCATTCCAGGATTCTTTTGATCCTTTCATCATGGATTGCATCCTTTTATTTAACCCATTTGGCAAAGATTCTACCCTGATTTGGGCACTACTGCTTGATTTGGGAAAACTTTGAGAATGGGGTATACAATATTTGTTCAAATTGATATAAATATTTGCATTTCTTTAAGTGAGGGAAGTTCTGCTGTGCCAAATGGAGCTTTGGCAGAAAGTCCTTTTTATGTTTTGAACGTGGACTTAATATTCTGTTTTATCTATTCTGTGTAGGGTTTTAGGTCATCCTTGTTCACATAATCCATGTGCCATCTAGCAGCGTGTTACGGAGCTGTATGACTTTTCATCCTATAGCTGGAGTGCTGAGAGACGCAGATACAATGCAACGTTTTGTTTTGGTAACAGACAGGGCATGGCTGGAGTTTTGCCTGTAGTAGAATATCGGTGGTGATATATTTAAGAGGACAAGTCTAAAAAGGCAGCTTGCCTTGAAGGTGAAGGGCAGCAAATGTTGTAATAGCTGTGAACAAATGGGAGAATTAATTTCATAATACCAGCCTGTCTTGTAACAAATTTTTTCCTCCTGCTTGGGCAACTTTACCAATGTTAAAAGTTCTGCTAGCCCAGCTATTACCAAAACCTCCGGGATGAACATCTTAGTCATCTTCTGGGTGTTTGGTTCCAGATTGTTTTGTTAATGAAAAATGACTGGACGCTGAGCCATTGTAAGGTTGACTAGCTTATTCTGCACAGGGACACGGGGGAAAGGTGGCAGGAGTGGTTACAAGCTGTGTCAGGAGGATGTAAGTATTCTTGGGCTACAAGGAGAAAAAGGGACGTTCAAATGAGGGCACTCACTGCAGAATGCAGGAGAAGGGTTTTATTTTAGCAGCTGAAGTAGATTTGATAATTGAGGCCAGCAGTCTCTTGTGTGTTGGTTTGACCCCCTCATTTGAAGGTAAGTTGTTCATGTGGTCTCCTCTTTGCTAGATGAGTTGAGAGCTTGTTTTGTAACCTTTTCCTGTAGGTTTTTTTTCCTTTTTTCCTATCCTCCCTTTTTGGTTTCAACTTTTTTCTGATTTTTTGAGAAGTTTCCAGTATCACCCAGTGTTCTTCCATCAAAGCATGTAAGGGAATGTGATTTCCTGCCTGCAGTTAGCCCCTTAAGTCATTTCAGTTCATAGCTGCTTCAGAAAAAACAGTGAGTCACAGCTTTCCAGGGGCTGAAAGCAAGAGGTGAGGATTGCTCTTGAGCTGATACCTGCTGACACCTCTCTCTTCTATCCCGTTTCTCATGTCTCCAGTCTTCCCGCGTTGCTGTCACCGTCTTGGTGAATACACTTAAATAAGCTATGCCCTGATGCAGTTCCTTGAGCTGATACCTGCTGACACCTCTCTCTTCTATCCCGTTTCTCATGTCTCCAGTCTTCCCGCGTTGCTGTCACCGTCTTGGTGAATACACTTAAATACGCTATGCCCTGATGCAGTTCCCGCAGGGTATTTGGGAAGACGCTCTTGGCTTTGTTGTGTGTGAGTGTGGCTTGGAGGGTGCTCGTCCTGCAGAAGGAATAAAAAGAGTTTTGTCCTGCATTTTCGTGGTGGTGGAAATATTTGCTGGCAGTAACAGATAACTGCATGTGCTCTGTCACATGATGAGATGGGGCTTCTTGGCAGCTGGGCAGTGATATGGCACTCAACAAAACCGCAGTATGTTTTAAGTCCTGCCCTTTATTCTTGTAATCTCCTTTCTTCTTTGGCAAACTAAATGCAGTTTGGTAGTAGGATTACATTTGAAATGACAGAACAGAAATCAAATGCCAGACTTGAACTGTAGCTAATTGTGACTCTTGAGTTGTGTTGAATTACTGCTTCCTTATTCCTCATGTCAGATAATCATCCTAGAAGCTTGGGAGTTAATATCAAGTCTAAAATTACATATTGCTGTAACAGGCTGCAGGGTTAACTTGCATTGCATACTTAAATTGATAATAAAATTCAATTGCCAGGAGAAGGTTGAGCTGTGAATTTTTTTTTTTAATAAAAAAGGAAATGGCTTAATCACAATCACTGAAAATTCTGTGTAAGCGTTAATTTGAGAACCTGAATAAAAAAGTGACCAAAAGTAGAGCTTGCCATTGTAACAGGAAGTTGATATCACAATAGTAGAAGGGTGTAACTGTTCCTTTTGCTTTTTTTTGTTGTTCTCGGCCTAAATCTCTGCAGTTCTTTTCAGCTTGTGTCTGAGAGGAACCAACGTGATTTTACGCTGAGACAGAAAAATAGCATCTCTGCATGGGGGTGGGGTTTGGGGTTTTTTTTCTTTCTTAAAAACATGGAATGATGTTTTTAAACTTCGAGATTTCAGTAGAAGGACTGGATGCAAGGCTGCTGCTACAGTCCTTAGAGGTAATCTGAGATGTGCGTCAGAGTCATAGGAACAGCGAATGGGTTGGGTCGGAAGAGACCTTTAAAGATCTTCTAGTTCCAAGCCCCCGCCATGGGCAGGGACACCTTCCGCTAGACCAGGTTGCTCAAAGCCTCATCCAGCCCGACCTTGAACACTTCCAGGGACAGGGCATCCACAACTTTTAATTCATTTTAACTCAGTTCAATTCAATTTTCTAATTTAATTCAACCTAGAAATGCTTTTCTGGTATTTGATAAACTAAATAAAAGCTTATTTTAAAGCTGCTAGTTGAAAATCAGTAGAATGCAAATAAAGACCATGACTACTTCTCATGTGATCTATAGTTATGTGCTCTACTTGTGTGGAGTCATTGTATTTTAATTTTTTTTTCCCTGAAGTATGGCCAAATATACAGAATAACTTGCAGTGGCAGTCCTTTTTCCTCATTTTTTTCCATGTTGTACCTACAGGAAAAAATTGTTTTACAGACATTTTGAAATTAGATGATCAGCAGAACTGAAACTAAGTTAACAGGAAGGAAAAAACATAGGAATTTCATCTATACCCCGTGCAGAAATACAAATACTGCCACCAGTATTAGCTTATAATAATTTAATTTACAAGAGTGTAGCCAGGTATTCAGTTGCATGATATAACCTGATAAAATGAACTAAACTAATTTTTCTTCTATTTTATTTATAAAATATCATTGCTAGGTATTGTCATATTTGTCCAAGGGCAGGCTGAAGTTACTGTGACTCCGTTTTCTGAAGGCTCGTGTTATGACAACTGTCTGTTTTCTGAAATATTCAAGATGCTGGCTGGATTCTTACCAGACCACTGTTGGCAGGAGGAGCAGTGACCGTCATGGTCGTGCACAGGAGGTGGGGACTCCGGATCACATCACTGTTGCTCTGAGGGTGAATGGTTATGTGCTACAAGAGGCAGCAAAAGTGCTTTCTGGTTGTGAGGTTGGTCGTGTCACCCCACAGCAGACCACAGCTTGTTGGCGCTGCCTTGGGCACAGTGCTCATATCCTGCTCAGCAGCTGCTTGTGGTGCTGGTGACTCCTGTCCGTGTCCCATGTGTGTTGCCTGTGTATCCCCACAACCTACCATAGATCAGGCTCCAGTACAGATACTCCTTCTGTGGTTCTGGCTGACTTCTGTGACTACCATGAGTGCGATGCTGTCCAAAACAGCTGAGGTGGAACATGAAAGACACCTTCAAGTCAAGTTTGCTTGGTGGTGCCAGCTGGTGATTTGCTCATTTATTGGGTATGTCCATTAATTCCCCACCATTGCTTTTTTTTTTTTTTTTTTTTTTTTTTTTTAAGTCTCCTAATGAGCAGCTGGGCAGGCCCAGGTTTTCCTTACTTTGACTTTGGGAGGAATTCTGGTTGGATTGCAAGCAATGGATACAGCTACTCTGGAGTAGATGTTTTACTATCAAGGACTGCTGGAACAAATGCAGTTTGCACTAGTAAGATGTGGGAGGGACAGACACCCCATCTGTTCGCTTAAAGCTACAGATGCTAGTGTTAATCTGGGCTTTATCCTTATGTAAGTCATGTGTGCAGCCTGTGAAATAATTTCCACTTTTTTCACTCTTTCTGTGTCTGTTCACAACCTAATCGTGAGTAGCTTAGGTCTGGCATTTTTATGTTGCTTGGAGCTGAGGCTTAGAGTAGACACTGCTAGTCCTTATTTCTAAGTTTTCATCATTCCCTAGCTCTTTTTGGAAAAAAAATAAAATTAAATTAAAAAATGCCTCATAGAGGCTGAAGTTGCTGTGGCATTGTGGTCTTTGGTGTTATCCTACCATAGCAGCAGGCGTCTGGTGTTGTCCAGACTTGAGAGGGATCCCAGTTTCCCATCTTCAGAAGATCCTTAAATAAAAGTGTGGTGAAAGTGAAACTCTTGCAGTCTCCCTGCTCTGCACATCTGCTGCTGGTCACCCAAAATACTGTTGCTGCTGGAATATTTTTGGCTTTGTTATTTGGCGGCTGGTGAGTCTTCCCTAATACCGTGTGGCTTCTGCTGAGGTGGTTCTGTCACCTCTGATCTTGATGGGGTCACCCAGCTATGGTTGCAGCACAGCAAAACTGGGTTTGTTCTAATGGTCTTGTCCTGTGTGCTGTTTTAACCCCAGCTGACAACTAAGCTACTCGCTCACTGCCCCCAAGGTGGGATGGAGGAGAGAATCAGAAGGGTAAAAGTGAAAAAACCTGTGGATTGAGGGAAAGGCAGTTTAGCAGGTAGAGCGAAAGCCACACACACAAGCAAAGCAAACCAAGGAATTCATTGAGCTCTTCCCACTGGCAGGAGGTGCTCAGCCATCTCCAGGAAAGCAGAGCTCCATCACGCCTAATGGTGACTGGGAAGACAAGTGCCATCCCTCTGAACTTCCCCCCTTCCTTCTCCTTTCCCCAGCTTTACGTGCCGAGCATGACGTCACGTGGTACGGGATATCCCTTTGGTCACTGGGGTCTGCTGTCCCAGCTGTGTCCCCTCCCAGCCTCTCGTGCACCCCCAGCCTGCTCACTGGTGGGGTGGGGGGAGGAGCAGAGAAGGCCTTGGCTCTGTGTGAGCAACTGCTCAGCAACAGCTAAACCATCCCTGAGTTATCAACACCGTTTCCAGCACAAATCCGAAACACAGCCCGTACCAGCTACTGTGGAGAACATTAACCCCAGCCCAGCCCAAACCAGTGCACCCTGCCATCTGGAGTACCGCTGGCAGTGCACGAGAAGCTTCTGGTCTGCAAACTGACACAGGGAAATTACATTTCACCCAAGAGGTGCAAGTGTGCCTATATATATTTCGGTGACCCCAGCATTTGCTTCATACCAGCTGCTTGCAAAGAACTTAATCTGTATGATTTGGTACTGCAGGGAAGGTTTCCTTCTCAGTCTAAACAAGATTCTAATGTTTGAGGCTGTGCTCTGCTTCCCTGCAGTGTAAGAGATGGATTTTTTCCTGATGAGAAACTTGTATTCTTCATTTTAACTGAATCCAAGCAATTAAAAATATTTCCTCAGGGAGGCAAAGGGTGAAGAGAACAGGAGAGAATATGAAAATACATTAAATTATTTCTAGGCCAGTTAATTTTCAAAAGATTGATGCCGAAGAACACTGTGTACCCATAACTTTACAGATCAGGTAATGGCTGGGGCAGGGACAGCCTGTAAAAATAACGGTGTTCTGTGCTGCTTTGTCTTTGATCATTGTCAGTGTACGTGCACATACATGAAACTGCTGCTGTGACACATGCTGTCTTGTGTGCGTTTAGAGAACTCTAAACACAATGTAAATGGGAAAATGTTGGTTTTGAAATGAAGGCTGTTTGAATGCCCAAGCGTTTTACAGCTGTTTTCTGTATTCTTCGTTACTGTGATGCAGGATTTGTGACTCGTTTCAGCTGAAGCAGAAGTACACAGATTCAGTGTGCTGCTCCTCCCATACAACAGATGCTAGAAAGAAGACTGCTGATATTAGGTGATAATTTAGTTAAGTCCTTGCTGT
>NW_010408533.1:4397-11854 GCF_000710305.1 Buceros rhinoceros silvestris | reverse complement strand
GAAGACTCAAATTCATGCAGTGGAAAAAGACCAAATGGCTCAGCTGCTGGAAGAAAAAAATTCTCTTCAAAAAGTACAAGAAGATAGGATACGAAACTTAACTGAAATGCTCGTGACTTCTGCCTCCTTTGCTTCAAAACAAAATGCTAAAGTAAGCCCCTGTTCTAGAACTTAGTTGTTAACGCTGAAATAGTCTGCAAAAGGTAGTATTAAATGCTATAGGTTTATATAGATAATGAAGAATAAGATTGATAGGCAATTTCCACATAATTTTTTGTTATTTTTAAAGGGATAACTTTTAAAAAAACTTCTGAGTGTCAGTTAATGTGGTCTTGCAGTGAACAAACTGCAGAGACTTTTGCTTTCAAACAGTTATGCTGTAGTTCAGTTTTGAAGAAACTGCAAAACACTGTCTAGTTAGCTGCTGCTGCTGTTGTAGAACTAGCCTACTGCAACATCTACTCTCTACTTAGTGCTTTGCTTGCATCACTTTTTCTGTAAATACTTTTTTTAAGGCCAGGAGAAGAAGAAGAGTTACTTGGGCTCCTGGTAAAATAAACCAGGTGAACGTGAGCTATTTTGAAGACTTTGAAAAACCAAGGCTATCTGAAACAAAAAAAATGAAAATGTCTCTGTCAGCACTACAAGATGTGGAGGATTGTAAGTATCTTCAGCAAAAAATAAGGAAATTCTGCAAAGCAACTTTGAAATTAGAAATAATCCCTTAAATAAATCTCAGTTAGCCAATTAATTTGCTAACATATGAAAGCCACATTTAGTTGATACTATACTACTAAAATAATGTTCTATGAACCCAGTCTGGAAAGTGTTACTTGTAGCCCGTAAAGAAATTACATTTGTCTGCCAGGAAAGAATGCTGCCTGGAAGGGAAGTGATTTTAGCACAATAATATTGGTAGTTCTTGTGCTGGAATTAAGGTTAATTTTATTTAAAAAGTGGGAGCAGGAGTCTTACTGTCTCAGGTGAAATAATGTGTAGCAAATCCCTGGGGGATAACTTTGCAAGCACTACTTAGATTTCCCAAAGGGAGTAAGTCAACTCTCCGATAGTAGTACAAACTAAAGACAAACAACACTACAAAAAACCAACAAAAAGTCCCTGTAAGTTTTCCAAGGAAAGTCCTTGCCCCTACCTCCTTCTGGATATTGAGCTTTTAATTTGCTAAAACCGAAGGCACAATCTGTGAGGTAAAAAGTGTCTGCTATGCATCCTACCCCAACTCCCCAGTTTTTTGTAAAAGTAGCTGAAGTTATTCTTTAACATGGATTATCCATCCACACAATGTCCTCCCCCCAGAAAGTTGGTGGGGAGGGAAAAAAGTTGTGTGTGGAATTCCAAGATCCTTAACAAGAATAGATAAGTCATTACTCAAAGATCAGATTGAGGTACAGAGAAATTCAAGAACTTATTAGGGGAGGGACGAAAAAGGTTGAACTGAAGAGAAGAGAATAATTGGATGGTATTTTTGCTGAATTGCATCATCTTGTAGCCTTATTACATCCTCCCAAGTTTTTTGCTTGTGTGTGGATTGTCAGGGTTTTTTTCTGTAGGGGTGGGTCATGATTTTTCCTTTCAATTTTGCAGAGTAGCGTTGAATTGTTCTTTCCTTGATGCTTAGACACTTCCTAATCCATAGTTTAGTATGTATTCTGGATTTGGTTTACTATTTGTCAACTTGTGATAAAATCGTCAGTGTAAGTGTAGGAACTGTACTTCAGTGTTGTTTACTTTCGTAAGAGGAAATCATAAGACTCAGAAGTCCTACTCGTGCTATATCTTTGCCAATGAATGATTGCTTTCAATGTGATAAAATAAGAAAATAATGATTGATGACCAGTTTTAAAAAAATACAGAGTAATAGTAGATTTTGTACATCTTTCTTTCCAGCTCTGTTGGAGAATTCTGAACATGACAACCAATGTATGATGTTTCCTGATCAAATTTCAGATGTGGAATGGACTGCTGGACCTAACATGAATTGGGTAACTTCATAATCTGTTTTGGCTGTCTAACACAGGGCATATGCATTACATACTTCCCAGTAAGATCAGCCTTACTCTTCTGTAGAAGACTAATGTTATTCTGTATGTCTGAAGAATTATTACTGGCTAGAAAGTAAGTCTCTTAGCCAGTCATCTCTGTGAAGCTGTGGGATGGTTCTGCGGTTTTGAGGTGAATGATTTAGTAAGCTTTGGTATTTAAACAGGACTAGCTGTGAAAAGACAAGCAATAAGGAATATTATACTAAACTTTCTTTGTCTTGTAGATCAGTTAACTGAGAGCAATTCTTTTTCTAGACTCAGAGAGATTTTGAAGAATCCGTGCAACTCTGTGAAGCGTTAGCACTAGAAAAGGTCAGTCTGTTCTGTATTTTCTAGAAATAAGACTGACAAACCAACAACAATTTTCTAAAGTTTCTTGTGCTTCTTCAGGATATTGCTGTAAATGAGGTCAACGTCCTACAAGCTAACTTTAATAACCTAGTATTGGAAAATGAACAGTTGAAATCGGAAATAAATGAAATTAAGGAGAAACTGAAGGAAAAAGTAGAAATGGATGAATTTGAAGCATTGGAAAAACAAACTCAAAAAGATCATGAGGTAAGGTGCATTGAAAGAGAGAGATCTGAATTCTCTATGCTCAAATGTTTTCTGGAATTTATTCAGTGTACATGTGCTTGGATGTTGATTCACAGACAGATGGTGTTATAAGCTACGTCCAGCAAGAGAATGAATGAATCCCAGATTTAAACTGAGATTTACTCAGTGTGTAAACTTCAGACTTAAATTTTTGGAGAGTTGCAGAATAATGTCTGTTTTAAACATATTTATGTTTATAAGTATCCGTGTTCTTTTATGTATGCATGATCTGAATTTCACTCTAGGTTTCTGCAAGAGACAGTTGTTTACTGTCGTATAATGTAAATACATTTTAGAACTCTTTTGAAGTTAAAATATGGTTGCTAAACCATATCTCACTTATTTGTGCTAAACATCTTCGTTTACAATCCCAGGTAGCTCTGGCTTTTGATCATCCATTGAACTACGTGAGCATTAACCTTTCATGTGTTATCTAACTTACTAATAAAATATTTCAAAATAGTATGAGTAGTAATGTCTGTGGAAAATTGAAACATTCCGTTGTGCCAGGGGGGTGGAAAAGGTAAACCCACCTATTGGATGATTTATGAGATAGGAAATGCCGACTGAGTTCACTTCACCTTGTGCTGTTAGTGGAGATGTACGTTGTTTGTCCAAATGGTTTATGCTCTGATTCTGTAACCTAGAATGGGTATTATCTGACTGGGTTCTAGCTGCCCAAGGGCTAGACTGTGAAAGAAGTCACAGTGCAAAAACCCAACCAACAACCAAAAAAACCCAAAGAAAACCCCAAAACCACAACTCTGAGGTAATGAGAGATGGACGTATCATTCCATTTCTTTCCTGATACCTTCTCTGCAGATAACTTGTACGCACTGGTCTGTTTAATATCCTCTGACCAAGAAACTAAGTTTGAAGCTGAAGTTACATCCTTTTTCATTGTCATTTTGGGTTACAATTTAACAAGATCACCTCTCGTTTCTGTTGTGTTCCCCACAGAGATTTATGGATCCATAATAGATTACAATTTAGCTTGTATTTAAGATAATTTTTATAAGAACCTTTGTATGCTAGGCTAATTGTGCTATCTTCCTTAGACAACATTTAATAAACTGTCAGTTTTCCCTGCATAGCTTTTGTGCATCTAGTAACAGATGCAATGTTCTAAAATTGCTTCTATTACAAGAATTGCTTTTTGACTGATTCATGTTTTCAGATGTGTATCTGAAGACAGCCCATAAAATGTAAGCATTTGTTGATACTCGTATATCAACATTAATTGCAGCGATACTGAAAGGTCCCATACTTAACTAAAATCATGAGTTGAAATCCATCACTTTAAGTTACCATGGATATATACAGGTAAACTCTATGCTGAGTAATCACATTAAATTACTTCTGACAGTAGTATTGTACTACATCTTCTACAACCATCCTCTGATTAAGACTACAGATTGGGTTTTCTTCTTGCTGTGCTCCTACCTAGAAATCCTCACGGGAAAGTGTTTGCTTTAAAGTTTTTTCACTGATCTTAAAATTACAGATTGGATTTTCTCCTTACCTATGCTTGTGACTATATAGAAGTACTTGTAGATGAGTGCTTATTGTAAAGTTTTTCTAACAAAGTCCAAAGTAAGAGTTCTTCAATTTTAGAAGTGCTTTTCTACTTAGTCTTCTACTTGTGCTCCTTTCAGAGGGTGCCACCAAATGGGTTTATGGCTTGCTTTACCTCAATTTTGACAACTTCTTATTCTTGTTAGTGAATAGATTAAATCATAAATATCTACACTGTATCGTAAAAAGCTGCTTGATGTGACTAGAATTTGAAATGTCATCTCTATACAATTTCTGCATTAACTGCTTTGATCAAGTTGCTCTTGCTCCTTGAGCTGTTGCAGATTAAATTGTACTTGAATTCTTTCTAATTACTGGGAAAGCTAAAGCAGAGCTTTGCATGTCATCTATCCATTTGAAAGAATACGTAGCAACTCGCTTTCTAGCTGTTGATATGGTTATGCCTGTGTATGTATGGTTTGCACACTAATAGAAGAGAAAACACAAGACCTTGCTTATTTTAACGGTGTTGGCAACTAAAACTACTGGCGTGGGTGCTTTCTAACATCCTCTGCAATTTTGCTTCAATTTGCTCCACAGGTACAACTAATGCATGAAATCACCAACTTAAAGAATCTAGTTTCAAATGCCGAAGTGTACAATGAGGAACTTGAGGTGAGCTTGTCTATGAATTTACATAAAGTAAGACTTGCATGAAATGTGCTTGGTTTATCTTAAAACACTGTATCTGCTGAGGACAACGTAGGCATCATATGGCTCTTGATCAGTCTTACCAGCTGTAAGGAGGATATGTCTAAAACGCATGAACGCAAAGCAGGTTTTTGTTAAATTCTTACCTGAAAGGACAAACTGGGCACTAGAATCTTCCTTATTACTTTTTTTCTCCAACTTTTAGGCAGAAATAAACTCCAAACTGGAACAGCTGAAGGAGAAAGAGAACAAAATAAAGATATTACAGGATCATGTGGAAGAATTACAGAAAGCAGGAGCAGAAAAAAAGGACACATCTTTTTCAGTGGTAAATTTGAGTTTTCTGCTGGCTTGAGAAATGGTTATTGTTTTGTTAGAGGCGGCTTAAATTTAAGTATAACCTTGTTATAATTGAAATCTGCTTCTCTACAGATGTAGGTTTTTTTTTTTTTACAAAGCTTAAAATGCTAATTACTACAATATCATTAGCAGTATTCTGGTGAAGGAGAGTTATGGGAAACATTGCTCTTTATCCCATGTCTCAAATGAGCCTGCTGTTGTTCCTTTTAGAATAAACTTACCAAGTTTTCAGACCCTGTATTTACATCTTAACCACATTATAATGAACATGTTTGCTTTATTATGGCTACATATGTTTTTGGATTTGAGTATTTATCTTTCTTTTTTTCAGGGAGATACTGATAAGCTAATTGAGGAAATTCAGCAACTGAATAAATCCCTCTTAGACAGTGAAACTATAGCCTTGGATGCCAAAAAAGAATCTGCCTTTCTCAGAACTGAAAATTTGGAGCTGAGGGAGAAGATGGCAAGTACTTGTTAAACTGCATTATAGCTGTACAAAATGCTGTTAAGGGCCTATCTGCTCCTAGACTAGTGAAGAAGGCAATCAAGAAAGACAAGATATGGTAGAGTATTTGGAGAAAGTTAATGACTCATGCCTCGAGTAATGTTTTTATCATGGAATTAATGGAAAATGAGTCTTCAGGAGAAAGACGAAAAGAAAATAGAGGCTTCTTCCACAAGAGTGGGTGGTTAGTTTTAGGTTTGCCCATAAAGAGAGCAAATTATCAGTCTTATTCTTAAGAGTTACTAGGATATAAGACTCTAAACCTAATTTTACCAGAGAACAAAGAGAATGAGATGTGAATCCAGAGAAGTAGGGTGAAGCTTACTGTGAGCTTCAAAGGAGTAAAGACAAAATAGTAGAAGCACAGTTATGTCCTAGACCTGTAAGGTATGTTTTGTTACAGGAATCTGGCAGGAGGCCAGAGTTACTCAGAGTGACGACAGGAAGTGAAACAGATGAAATACTTGAGTGTTAAGCAACTAGACTTTTATTTTGTGTGTGAATTGCTTGTTGTTTTGTTTTCCTGAAGAATGAACTCTTAAATAATTACAAGCAAATGGAAAAGGATGTTCAATTCTATCAAAGCCAAACAGAAGCAGGAAAAGCCAGTTACAAAAAAATGCAAGCTGACCTGCAGAAAGAGTTACAGTCTCTATTTCAAGAAAACACAAGGCTAACCTCACTGATGGAGGGCAAAGTTCCAAAAGGTACTATTTCAGGTTTTTTTCTTTCACTCCCCCTCTTCTCCCTTTTCCCCATAATGATGGGGGGATAGGGAAGGCTTTGGCTCTTGTCTTCTCAAATACTTGAAGATTCTGTCGATATAAAAATATTTATGCTTCTGGTACTGCTGGCACATAGTAACTGCTTTAGCATTTTCTTGAACTATTTGGAAAACTGCAGCTTAAGGAATGTTTAGTATTTCACACACAGACAGCTGGCTGGGGCAACCAGCTAAAATATACTGGATGTCAACCCAACCAGTGATGACCAAATTCAGACCAGTAGTTTAATTTTTAATTGTTTGGCCCTTGTAAAAAATACTTTTCTAGAACTGAATCAGAAAATACTGATATGATACCCAGAATGCATTATAAATCTGCTTAATTTACAACAGCCTTTTGTTCTCTCACGCTGTCTTACGAATCTCAACTTGTTAATTCTCTAGATCTGCTCTCTCTTGCGGAGCTGGAAAAAAAGGCAGCTGACTTAAAAAGGGAGTTAGAAAAAGCATTGGAAGAGAATGCACTTCTACAAAAACAAGTAAATGAGCTATCAGAATTTCAGTCTCTACCAAATACCGTTGAGATACAGAAGAAAGAGGTAAACAAAATTCTAACTTGCCTTGTTTTCATATTAATATGTACTTGACCAGTAACGTATTAATCGAAATCTCTTGAATATGAAGTTTTAAAGCCAAAATTTGTCTTGGATCTAATAACTTTAGATTTCAAAACTAAGCTCATTGAATTATTGTTCCTCAGGTATTTGATATTTGCAGCTAGGAATAAGTTTAAGAACACATGTTTAGTCACAGAGTCTACTGTAATCAGAAATTTCTAGTCCAACGTTTGCTTGTCTATTGGCCTTGGTTACAATTGATAATTGTGTGTAAATATATAATGGTGTTTGATCCTGGCTTACTGTTCTAAAACTAAATTTTTTGTCTGATTGGGCAAAGAGAAAATTTCACGACCTTCTAG
>NW_010408533.1:0-4302 GCF_000710305.1 Buceros rhinoceros silvestris | reverse complement strand
CAGGAATGCTGCTTGAGAAGTGAGAGATTTAACTTGCAAATTCTGGAAAACTTGTAAGGAAACTTTTTTCTGTTTCCTGGCAGGTCAGGGCTTAGTAGAGAAAGTTTACTATAAATGTATCTTAAAGGGTTTGTTTGCAAACACTTCGTAGGTTTCTTTATCCTTAAATACCTGCTACTAAGTATGTACAGTGAAAATTATCCAGGCCTAGTAATCTCAAACTCATGAATGCTTTGCAAAAAATTCCAAACCCTTACAATGGTCTACTTCCACTAGTAAACAAAACTTGATTGGATGTTAACAACTTGATAAACTCTATGATGAAGAAAGTATTGATACATCTAAATATTCAGTTTAGGAGTTATAGCTAGGAGACTAAGTCCAGTCCTAGCTCAAACACAGGGAACAAGAAATACTTAAAGACTATCTGAACAGAGTGGAGGTTTTGGGAGGAGCTTGTCTGTATTGCTTCTCTCTGAAGGATTGTTTGCTAAACAACTCCCTCCCAAAAAAGCAAAACTCAGTGTAATGTGCTGTGTGTTTGCCTGTAGTTTATTTCCTAGATCTGCCTATGAACATGGGGGGGTTTATGCAGTTATGACAAATACTGATTTAGAAAATGTTATTAATACTGCTTTTCTGTTGGCAGATTCTTGAAAAACGTGAGGAGCTACGCTTACTAAAATTGGAAAGAGAAAAGCTGCTTTCTGAAGTAGCTGATAATGAAATTAGACTTAAAGATATGACTGAAGAACTTGGAAAATCAAAAGACAATCTAGCAGATGCTCAACTTAGATATGTAAAGTCTGACGAGGAATACATAGCACTTAAACAGCTCCATGAGGAACTAGAACAAAAATATGTAGCTGCATCAGAAAACAATGAACAAATGAAGCTCCAAATAGATATTCTATCTAAAGAAGCACGAGAGTCTGAAACAGCTTTGGATGAAGTAAAATTAGAGGTCAGTGTCAGCTTGTTCATTTTTGCAGATAAGACACAAGGAATTCATTCATTATATATAAAAAAAAAAACCAAACAACCCCCCCTTTTTTGGTGAAGTAGTCTTAAATGTATAAATAACACTATCATTGAAATTTCTCTAGTGTGAGTGCATATCATTTATTCTATGCCAGATATTTAAGGTTGCAGGATTATGCAGTTCAAAAGTCTCTTTCTTTATAGGCAAAGAAGTGTATCTGTTGCCCCAGGTTGTGTTCTCCTTCTGTACTTGACATTTTATTTCTTTTTCCGTTCTTAAGTTAAATCTTTTATGCAATTTTTTTTAAAAAATATGCTGGGATGACCTTCTCTATCTAGATTCTTGGAAACAAAGTTTACTCATCAGGAACTGAAGTCTGTTTAGAACAAGAGTTTAAAACCAGAGAATTACCACATAAATTGGCAATTAGAAAGGGGTCAACAAAATTTAAGAGGAGGGAAGTAAAGATACATATTTTTAACAAGGCTTTTGGCACGGATATGGCTGTCATTCCCACCTATAGACATGATAAATCCTAATCTATGTAAGCTCTGCCACAAGTTCATGTGTGGTGTTGTGTTTTAGTAAGAGTTTTGCTGATAAGGAGAGTCCTCAGGAAGATTCCATAAACAAATGCTTATTTAACGTGAGCAAGAATATAAGCAGTGGCAAAGTGAAATGATGAACATTGTATTCTCTTGTTAAAAGCTAGCATCTCTCACCCTTTCTAAGCTAACGTAAGATTTTGTGAGAGCATGTACACATTAAGCAGTTTTGTACTACAATGAAAGCGTCTGGCCTTTTCCTTCTCAAACTACAGCTCTCTAACAAAACGAAAGAACTGGAAGAAAAGACAGCAGAGCACAAACAACTTCTTCAAGTAAGAGAAGACTGGACTCAGCAGAAGTTAAATGAAATAGAGCAATTAAAAGAGCAAGAAAAGATTATGGAGTTGAGACTGGAGGCCAAGGATTCAGAGATCCAGGCGGTTTTTCAGCAGCTTACTGAATGTCGGGATGAAATAAAAACTCTAACCCAGGAAAGAGATTACCTGAAGCAAAAAGAGGAGTCTCTCCAAGCTGAGTCAGACCAACTCAAAGAGGATATAAAGGACACTGTTTCAATGGTAGGAAATCTGCCTTTATAGAAATGGGACATACATTTTAAAGAGAAGAGTGTAACAGCACTTACAAACTATATTGAAATATTTAGGGAAGTAGAGGATTGGGATTTTGTGTGGGGTTATGGGTTTTTTTTTTTTAATCAAGGAGTGCTTACTAATGCTGTAAAATACTTGAATTTTATTTTGTGTATTTTCTTTCTTCTAAAGAACATTTTGGCACATGAAGAACTGCGAAATACACAGACTTCTCTCAAGCAAGCCCAGGACACTGTCAGGAAGTTGGAAAAAAATATTTCTCAAAAAGAATCTCAGATTCTGAGTGTTGAAGAGGCACTAGGGAAAACCATTAAGGAACTTGAAATACGGGTAAAACATTATGTAATAATAATTCAAAGTAAAAATGCTTTAAATGTGTTTTTCAACAATGTGAAAACAAGCCAGTAAGTCTGCTTACAGTCTCTTGTGCTTGACCTTAAAATTTCTAGGCCTTTGGTACGAAGTGAACAAGAAGGTAGAACTGCCTGATCCAAGTCTTTACCAGTTACTAATCTAGTTCTGTAGAGATTCAAGCTGTAATGTACACCCTAATTAACCTTGGCTTAACAAGTGTGCCCCATGCACCACATCTGAGTGGTGGCATTAGACGGCAAATGGAAGAAGAGAGAAGGGTTTCTTAGGGGTAGGGACAAGGCTAATTGATTATAACACTCGGTCCCAAAGAGACGTGTAACACCTGGTTGTAAATGGCAGCTGAGTTCCCAACACACAGCAGGACACTGATCTGCTGGCTTTTGTGCCTGGTTGTTCAGCAGCTACAAAAAGGGGTACTGAGAATATCGTACATTACACAGTTGCATCAGTGGCACAGTTTCTCTGGAGGGAAAATCCATAGTATGTGAGACTGGTTGGTTTTTTTCAGTATATCAGCTGACAGACCCAGTAAGTCAATGGCTGTCAGTTCAGCATTTGCATGTTTTGGAAGAGATGCACAGAAATAATCCAACCAGTTTTCTTATTTGTTGTCTTCCTCTCAGACTTTTTCTAGATAAAAGTACGGCCAATATTGCAGAGGAGACTGTTAAAAGGTTATAATTTTAAAACAAGACAGGTGACAAAGGCCAAAGACTCAGTTCTGTTTTTGTAGTTTGGTTACAGTGGCTTGATGTTAAAAATACTGCAGCAGAGTGAATCAAACAAAACTTTTGCGTCTAATTTTGGTTTTAAATTGATGGGAATACTGTCTTTGCACATTTTTTTATAGATATCACAAATGACAGAAGAAATAAAAATCGTCACATCAGAGAGAGACCAGCTTGCTGAGGAAAAATCAGAAAATAACTGTAGAGAAAGTGATCAGCTTCAGGTGCAAAAGGAGCAAATCTTTTTCCTTACACAAGGCAACAATTCATTGCAGGATAAGCTGGACAGTTCCCATTTGAAAAAAGCGGAGTATGAGGAAGGAACTTTGGTAATTATGCTAAGGCTGTAATGAAAAGCATGCTTATTTAATCTTTCCCTTGAGTGATAATTTGCCAAAAGAAACTGGAGGAAAGGGGTCCTGCTACTTGACTGCAGACTGTTAAACACCAGGTTTATTGTGTCATTGAAATACCTTCCACCCGTATTGTTGTATATGGACAACTAGGATTAGAATGGCAAAAATTTTTCTGTAACTAGAATTTTAACGATACAGAATGGTGATGTTCTGAGTTGATACGCACAGAGATGTGGTTCTGTAACTAAGTATTTAACTTAAAAATTGCTCATCTGAAAAGAGTGGTTCTTTTTTCTAAGCAGAGGTAGAACTGACTCCTTGGCAGTGAAAGAGACATTGCAGCCAACATTATTGTAATTGAATGTGTTGATTGCATGTGTGTGTTATACACTTAGTGTGTATGTATGTGTATTTATATATGCTTTGAAAAAAGTAGAGTATATGCATATATTATTGTTAAGGGTTGAGGGACCGATTTACCTCGATTTACCTTAACGGAATCCCTCTGTCCTGATAGGAAGGGATTTAATAGGGAAAGGAAGAAATTCACACCTCGGTCTGCTCGGATAGCTGAAACAAACTTTAATGTATATATATGATAAAGCCACACAACTATATTCTATATGTGTATGATTACAATCCAAAAGGGAAGGGAGAAGGGAGGAATGAAAGAAAGGGAAAAAAAAAAACCCAAAGTACTGA
>NW_010408532.1:0-15945 GCF_000710305.1 Buceros rhinoceros silvestris | reverse complement strand
TTCCTCCATGTTGAACCCAGGACAGATACAATCTATGCTCCCAACTCTAGAGCTTCCATGTGTAATTTGTACCTAGTAGTTGTGAAGAACATGCAGAAAACATTAATCAGTGTATAGAAACTCAGCAGACATTATCTGTAGCATTCTAGACTCCATTTGTGCTACGCAAGGGTGGTGGTTTTAAGGTTTTTGTTGCTGCTGTTTTCCTTTTACAATGCTTATTATGTTTCATTAGTACATGCTGCCTGGTGAGGTAAGCAACTGAGATCACAGGAAAGCAGCATTTCTTAGTGTCATGGTTATGGAAGTGTGGTTTTGTCTGGTTTTGGTTGGTCAGCTCTTGGTTTTATGTTAAGATTTCATACATACTCTGGGTCAGGGCTAGCAGCCTACCTTTATTACAATAACTCTTTCAAATTCCTTGCACTTAAGCTGGTATCTTGGCATATCTGGTATCTTTTTCTAATAAAGCTTTGCTGTTGAATCCTTCTTTTTATTGCAAAGAAACATCAGCAGATGTCTTATTTAATGAAAACAACAAGGTGGTGATAGCAACAACAAGGAGGCAAGGGGAGAGTGGCTGTAGGTGGTTTTAGTAGTCTTTATATCATCAGACCCATGGAGTCCAGGAATATACGAAAGTTCAAACTCTACCAGCCTTTAAGAGCTGGTTTATGTTAGTTGTACCACAGGCAGATAGTGATAAGAGAAAATTTTAGCTGAGAATGTAGCATTCTTCCATTTTCGCAATGATATTTAGCTTTTTTGGTTCCTACTGTTTCATCCCAGGAGGCACAAATTTGGTCAGTCTCCTGCAGAGTTTGTCATTCCAGGCTTCCCCTTCTCACATACCGCTGCAGTAATTTATTTTTAATATTGTGAGACCATACCAGCAAAGAGTAATCTGTTCAAAAAAGCGATTCTTGCAGTATTTGCTTGCATAGAAGTTTTTGTTGTCCAGATTCATGTGTTCATCAGTATTAGCTTGAAAGTCAGCCCTCAATGTCATGTGTTTCCTGAACTGTGGCTTGTAGATCAAAGGGAGCATTTGTGTCTGTGGCTCTTTTGTTAAGGTTTGAATGGGTGGGTACCTTTGTCCTGTTGCTATGAAATAACACTTGAATTACTTGGAGAGAGATTCAAGTTGTAGTAGGTATAAAATACTGTGAACCAGTCTTTCTCAAGAAATAACGAAGTTGTCTTAGTTATATGTGTGCATATGTATGTATACATTTAAAAGAATGCTAAATCTCAAGGGAATTTTTATACGCCTGTTGGACTTTGAACCTCCTTGTTACATTCAGCTTAACATTTTTGATTTGTCCTAGATTCCTGAGAGAGAAAAACTGTCTTTAAAAATCTAGTGGAACATGAGTGTTTCATCTAATTGTTTGTTTTCAGAAGGAAAGAACTAGCAAAGTAAAACTGCAAACATTGTAAAACTTCAAAAGGCACTGAGAGTTATCATCATTACCTTTGGGTGGCTAAATCTTACATTGTTTTAATCCAGAAAAACTCTGTTAGCAGGACTGTCACTATCAGACTGTTACTCCCTTATCACATTGGAAGTTCTTCTAATGGGCAAGTGCATCCAAATTTTTAAACATTTGTTTTCCAAATTTCTGTTCCTGTCTGCAGTTGGGACCTTGCTCGACATTTTGGACACCTGTGTATATTTGGATGTCAGTCACGATTATAAAATCTTTTCCTCTGTCTAAAGTGAGATGTTTGCTTGTTTGTTTTTTGCAAAACAGCCATTTTACTACAGCTTGTAACCTTGCAGCTCGGCAGATCTAATGTATTCTTTGCATGCTGTATATAAAACACTTGTTGGTACTGTGGAAAACTGCTTCATGAAGACCTGATAATTTGTGAGACTGTTGTCTGATCACTGCTTCTCTTCATGAGCTCTGTTGTTCTTTTTCAACACAGTTGGAGATCTATCAAATGAACTTGTAAGGCATTTTCTGGTTGAATGCACTCAGAAGGGGGTGCGCTTGAAGGGATGCCCAAATGAACCATACTTTGGTAAGTACTGTGCATCACAAGGACACAGAAAATGGAAACAGTTTGCATTTGCCAGAGCTGTTTTATAGACTTGGATGAAGCACAAGTGAGAGAATACTTTGCTTCAAGGCCTGATGATTTCTGTATGAAACCATACTAAGGTTATAGAAACCTTGTACATGTTTACTTTAAGTGTATGTGCAGAGTGCTCTAGCACAGATGCACATGACCAAGCTTCAGTCAGTCAAGCTTGTCTACTTGTCATCTTTCCATTTCAAAGAAATTTTTGATGGGCTGTAAAAATGAGGTTGTGTTTGAGTTGATCTCATGATTATAATGTTCGAAGTTTGTTAGTAAATGGGATCGAAGGATGTCTTTTTTTTTTCCAGACTGTCCTCTCAATCATTATGTAAAGGATGACTAATGATTAATTATTTTAATTAAGCCAAGTCCAAATGACAGAATTGACTTTGAATAGAAAAGAAGAAAAATAACACATTCATCACTGCCACATTGAATGGAGGAAGTTTTAGCTAGATCATCTTTTATACTTTCATAAGCACAAAATAAAGGTTCATATAGACAAAGCACTAGACACTGGAGACCAGGTGGCTTGGAGGCAGAACTCCTCGCTCTTTCTCTGCCTCATCACGTAGCATTGACTCCTTGTGCTCTCACCATCCTCATAAGATTTTACTACATTTAATGTAGCAGAAGTTAAGAGTATTGAAAGGAATTTACTGACTTCCATTACTATTTTTGTAATTTTTATGCTTTCTCCATTTAAAGCAATTTAGGTTAGCATTTAAGCAGTGTGTTTAAGCATGATTATGATTAATGTGTTCAAGTGCATCCAACTGGGACAGGGCTGGGAAATATGAATGCACTGAAGTTGATCGAAGGAGATCTTGGCTTAGGATTTTTTTAAAGCGTGGGGGCAAGGCTTCTTGGTTTGTAAACGTAACTGTTAGGCATTCTTGTTGTCCACCAAGTTAACTGTGCATGTCTTGTTACTATTCTGACCACAGGGAGTTTGACAGCTCTGGTTTATCAGCATTCCATCACTCCACTGGCACTGCCGTGCAAGCTTCTCATCCCAGACAGAGGTATGCTTGTTATACTGCAATAGAGATATGCCCAGCCAAGCTGTGCTTCAAAGTGCCAGTATCTGAAGGAAAGTGAACATGTCATAGGTCTAGACCTAAGCAAAAATGCACAGGGAAGGGATCTGTGTTTTAAAAGGTTTTTCAGTACTGCTCACAGCTGTTATCCAAGCTGTGGTTGTGAGCAGACTAGTACTGTGATACTCCAGTCATAAACATATATATGTCATGGAAATCTGCATAGCAATCTAGCCTGTAGGAGGACAGATGTACTTCTTGGACATGAATTTATGCCCATGTATGGTTAAATGTAACCACTTGTTCAGGTCTGGGTGGCAAAATGGCTTTAGGGAGGGTAAATCAGTAAAGAACAGAAGTTGCCCTGAGTGTGACGCTGGCAGGAAGGAAATAGCAACTTACATAGGTCCAGATATTAAGTAAATGGTCAAGAAGACTTTGTTGCACTCTGGGACTGAATTCTAATTTTGGTTGTGGTAATTTCATAATCCTCACTTAAGATAACAGCAAAACTTTGTGCTTGACCCGTAATTCATCTGTGGCTCTCCCACATGAACTTAACATCAGATATATTGTTGAAATGTTAAACATTCTTGTGGTTTTCTACTGAACTCTAAACTTTTATTAAAGGCCATACATCAGTATTTAAACATATAATTTGAGTTATGCAAATGCATTAATAAAACCATTTTAGCACAAAAACATGCTGTGGTAGGTGTGACCAGAGATCTCTTCATATGGCAAAGCAGTGTGGTGGGTGGACTTGTTCTCCTTATCCTCCTCACCTAAAATGGAAAGCTCCTTCTGTTCTGGGAGAGGTGCAGGACTGAAACATTTGCTTTGTCACGAATAAACATACCACAGTGAATTTTTATTTTAGATTTATTTTGTAATCCAATATGATCACACATTTTAAGATGATACTCTGCAGTTAATTATTCTGGACACAGCGCATGGAGTATTTAAAGAATTTGAATAACTCTAAACATCTGAATAGTGTCACACACTGTACTACTGCTCTTTTCCTTATTCAAATGTATTCAAAGACAGCAAGAATCATGTTAAATACAGCAGGAAGTGAGATCTTTTTACATGCATTCATATAAATGAAATAACATACTGGTGGACAGTTTTCTCACTAATTTTAACAGAATATTGGGAGGCTGGCTACTCTTTTATTGCACTGCTGTCTTAATTAAGATGTTTGTTTTCTACTTAAGTATGAAGAAAGATGGATTATGTTGTAATTTTCTGAATCAAAATACAATAAATTGATTTCATTGAAGAAACAAATGTTTTATGCCTAAATTAGTCTAAAATTAAATGAGATAATTAAATTGCACTATTTAAAATGAGGGAATATAGCTATTAGTATTGTTTTAATGTGACATGTGTGTCCCTGCAGCCTGTGCTATGTATTTTTTTTATGCTATGTCTTTTACTGTCAGAAAATAAAGGTTGAGCATCCCTACGGCAGTACCGGAGACAAAAAAACAAATGCAGCACAAAACCAACATGAGTTACTATAGTTGCAAGTACAAGTGTGTTTCATGTTTCTGGCCAAGACTTGTCCAGCACAAGAGCTAAACTCATACTTGACCACGTGCATTGATTTGTCAGTTCAAGTTCAAACAAGACATGGACAGTGTTTTCTGTTTGCAGATCCCTTGGAAGAGGTAGCAGAAACTTCTCCACAAACTGCTGCAAACTCAGCAGCGGAGCTTCTCAAACAGGGTGCAGGTCTGTTAAACTTTTTCCTTGCATTTGACTGTCACCAGATTTTGTATCTTACAGGCTGGGAGAAGATGAAGCTTAGACTGGACTGAAGGATATTTAAAGGGAAGAGTTAAGTTTAGAGTGCTGTCTAGAAGTTAAAGGGCACTGTGAGGATATGCACCAAGTTCTTTCTGTTTTCTGCAACCAGCTCCTAAGTTCTACAATCCAGTCGTGTCTCCCATGAGAGTATGAGGTACACATAGGTTGATTGAAACACAGCAATTTTTAAGCGGTGATATTGCCTTCATAACTGATGAACTTCGAGAAGATATTTTCAACCTTGTGTTTGCAGAGGTTCATGAACTATATCTGAGGTCTGCAAAAGGCAGCTAAGGAAAGTGTTCAGAAGGGTTACATTTGCAGCACAATGATTAATGGTGGTTAATGATACCCCTGGAAAATGTTTACTGTCCCACCATTCTGAAAAAAAATTTACTAAAAACATTGCCTGTACTAAAAACTTAATGCTACATGTTTTTAGGAAATGTCCAGTGTCTTTTCCATTGGATGCTGCTTTATGGATTCTCATGCATAATGCAGCACCCATTATGGCAAGTTAAGTTGTCTTACTGCGAGCATATTGCTGTGGCAAAAGACCCCTGACAGAATTACCTCCAAGTGAGGTAATGCTATGCATTGGTAGCATCTGTATAAGTCTCAAATAGAGGTGTTTGCAGCACCTGTGGTAGCTACGTGCTCTACATCTCATCTGCTTTGATTGTGTGCAGGTGACCCATGAGAGCTAGTGAAATAGCCTTTCTGAAAAAGTGTGGTGGCATCCTATCCCACTACTACTGGACGAGGTGCTCCAGGTACCCCTTCCAACTAGTCTTAGGGCTGTCCTTAGTAGAAATGCAGCCACTGTGTTATTCCCCTTTACAGTGGGTGTGCGCAGGGGATTCTGTCCACACCATTCCATGGTCTCTGGTTTTCAGGCTGCTGTGAATTCTCCCCATGAGCTATTTGTCCACCCTGTAAGTCCCACTGGAGCAGGAGAATATGCTACATCTGCCAGTCTCCTTTGAGTTTAGCCTACTGCTGGAGCCGCAAGCAAAAGTGCTGTGGCCAAACATTCCTTTATATGAATGCTGCCTCGTTGTTCTCACCCATTTTAGAGTACTTCTCAAGGGATCGGTTGCCAAGATAAGCAGCTCTGGAGAGAGGGAGAGTGTTGCTCCTTGCTTGTGCAGCAATCTGCTTTCACTGAAAAATTTAAGTACCACTTTGAGTGCCATAATCAAGCAGAAATGGGTGGCCAGGAGTGAGCACGTGTTGGCTTTCCTGTCTATCAGTGCCGGTGTGTTTGTTGTGGCCAACCAGGGAAAAAAATAAGGATAATGAATTTGTGCAGAACTTTCCCTTTTGAAAACCCAGCAAAAGGGGCGTGTCTTGTCTCTTGAGAAATGTTGGTTTCTCCTTGCTTAGGCAATGCTTTTCAAAGAAAAGGAAAATTAGGGCAGTAGTCACATAACTCCTTATGGGGGCTGTCACATCATTTGGAGAACTTAGTACATTTGGTTTTTTCCCTGTTTCATTGTTGTTACTGTATTTAAACAAGGGTTTGCAATGTAGATAAATTAGCTAGATTTTCTTAGAGGGGGGGTTGCCTTGATATATCATTTCCCACTGATTTTCCATGTTTCAGAGGTCCTGCCGGTCATAGCAACATTCAGGTTGTGGAGTTCAACACTGAAGTGCAGACTTGAAACATATGAATTGTTTCTTTTCCAACCATCTGAGCTTGTGTGAGCACCTGCAATTTAGTCAAAGCAGGTGCACTTTTTCCCTGCCCTACTTTAACCCTTCCTTCTCCTACTCCACAAGGAAAGAAATGAAGATGTATTTTCCTAGAATAATAAGTTTTTATAGCTGTCTGAAAAACCAGTTGAGCATTTCCAGTCATTATCTAAATGCAGAAGCTGACCAGAAGACCTTTGCTTCCTAGAGACTGCCAATTGAAGACTAGCAACTAAAAAGTGGCTTTTCCCTAGAACAGACCTTGCTTTATTAACCTTTCTGTTAAAAAATTTCTGCCCCGAATTAATCCCAAATTAAAGTTTTCGTATCTTTTTCCACTAACAGAGGCAAGGGACTAAGCATTCTGAACAAAGCATATGCCCAGTCTGAAAGCAGCTGGGGTTACTCGAAATGGCCGCATTGTGTAGCTGTTGGTGGTAGCACGGATGCACTACAAAACACCACCTGTGGAATACAGGAGCAGCAACACATCAGGGCAGCTGCATTGCACGAAAGACACAGATGTCGTCCTTTTGATCTAGCCTTGAATATGGTTTCTGTGGAATCACTGTCATTTGATACCCCATCAGAGCATGTATGATGTTCTTAAATGAGAAATCTTTCATCTTTTCCTCATTACCTTTCCTTTCTGTAATCTCACTTTTAAGCTGACATTTTTGCACTTTCCAATACTTTTGAAAAAGGTTCCGTTTATTTTTTTTTTTGTGCTGCAGAAGTAAAGGAATCTGCTGTATTTGGTGACTGCTTTTGAACTATCTCATGGAGGGCAGTCTAGGCAAAATGCTTGGCTGTTTCGTTTGGAAACAAAACCTAAACACAGTATGTTGATACTGATGCAATGTGTGGCAGAAGAGGAAGAGAAACCCTTCATCTGGATCTCAGAAGTGGTGAAGAGTGTGATTAAAACAAGTCGGGCTACATGTGGTGGAAAAGACTTATAGGATAGTGGAGAACTTTAGATCTGTATCAAACATACATGGTAATAACATGAAAAGAGGAGAGGTTATGGTTTGGAATGTTATTTACGGTTTTTGGACAGAAAGCTGTTCAGCGAGGAAAGCCTCATTGAACTTGCAATTCATTGTCTTAAATCCCTCTCTACATGAATTGTTTAGTAATTGATTCAAACAAAGGTTATTGAAACGATCACACTAATGCACAAATACGTTTGGGAAATTTTACACTAACAAATCAAATAAATCAAATCTCTGGATCCCTTCTTTCACTGACAGAGTCCAGAGCTTGAAATTATTGGGGTGATCATCATGCTGGAATCCAACTTACGCTTATGCAGTCTTTAACTGTATGATTGCTTTGTTGTCTTGAAAGTGCCAATGTGTATTTTATGTAGATAGTCATAGGAGAAAGCTTTAGTCAGATGACAGAGTAGCCATATGAAAAGAGACACTATTAGATTTAATTTAATCTTTTCTTTCATAATAAAGGTTGGCAACTCAAGTGGTAATTTGCATGTGTCAGCTGTCAGAGTTGTAAATTCTGTCCTGGATACCTATACAAATTTTTTTACCAAAACATGAAGTCTGTTGGTACCAGTGTTTAGCTACAGATGTGTTTAATCATTCTTGCTTGTGCTCTAGAGGTATGACTAAGAGGGCTTTTCGGTTTCAGAAATGTTCTTAATCTGCTTGTAAATTTGACTTTATATCACAAATATTTAAGTATGTGAATAATTATATTAATACTATATGATAATTAATTCTGTATAATGTTATATGGCACTGTCACCATGTACTATTGAACAGTACTATAGTACTACTATATAGTGCTATATAATATTAGTACTTCTTTTCCTAGTTTTTGCTGCAGATTTGATATGAGACCAAGTAAAAAAATTAACTGTTTGATAGCCTTAGAAACCAATGACCTTCTCTTTTATAGAGATACTTCAGAATTTATGAATATTTCTAGGAAAAGAATAGGGCTTTTAAAAATGAGTGCATACTGCGGTAAAGAGTAGACCTAAAATTAAAAAAGTCAGAAATTTTTCTCAGTGTGGAAACTCTTTTGTTTGACCTAAAATTGCTAAATATGGGAAACACTATGGAATTAATGAGAAGTGAGCTTTGGAGCAATCCTCAGTTCTTTATGGGGTGAAAACATTCTTGTCTTGCCAAACAAGCGAATGGTTTCCTATGAATATAGTTTAAATATCATTTGAAAGTGTAAAATGCATGAACATATGCTACAAAAATGTGTATTTTCTTATTGGCTGCTGTAACTGAACAGCAAAAATCCCCGCATTCTTACCATTCATGAATACTTTTGCTGTAGTAGCACCTGTGAGGGGCCTTTCTCTCTGCTGCTGTCTTGTTATTTAAATTTCAGCATCTGTGGGTCATAGATAAATACAGTCATTGGCTTAAATCTAAAGGTATTACAAACAAAGGGACAACAAAAAGGCCTATTAACTCCAAAATTATAGTCCTAAACTATGAAGCAACAGTGGGACAAAGTGAGGCACACATAGAAGGTTTGGTAGTTCACTGCCGGTCTTCCCTGTTTGTTTTACAAAGGTTGAGAATTTGTATTTTGTTTGGTTTTGTTGTGAAGATACCTGTTTGCTGTTAGGTAATGACCTCTCAAAGTCTTTCACTTCTTTCATTACAGCGTGTAATGTTTGGTACCTGAATTCAGTGGAGATGGAGTCCCTCACAGGCTACCAGGCAGTACAGAAAGCCTTGAGCCTGACACTGATGCAAGATCCTTCTCCCATCTCAACCATTGTTCATTTCAAGGTGTCTGCACAGGGAATCACATTGACAGATAATCAAAGAAAGTAAGCAAAAGAGGGATGGGAAGAAAATATCCAGCCTTGTCCCTAAACAATTGTTGGCTGCTGTTGTTTTGATTTGCCCAGTTATGTTCTGCACTCTCTATCTCAGAGGATAATAGGATTGTCTAAAGAATGATGGTGACAGCATCAGCTGTCTGCAGTAGCGCAGAGTGAATGTTTTAAGCTGTGGGCATTACTTCGTTGTGATAGCTTTTACCTCTAGAGGTCACTTTGCCATGGCATTTTTTAAATTGTTGTTTCTTATAAAAGGGGCAAGTAATGTTTTTGCCAGCATTTTATAGTCAAACTATTCAGTGAAATAATGTATCTTCATGGTCTGTTTCCCCAGTATCACTAAACTGAGTTGGCCTAAGCAGACACTGAATCTCCAGTATTTGAAAGAGTGCCTTGGAGAGCCTGTAAAATGCTACAATAAAAAGTTAATTTATATTTGCTCTGTAATGAATGCTACTACAAAGTCTTTAGATTTGAAAACTGACAATAGCAAAGGAGGGACAAGAGGAATTCATTATTGGTAAAAAAAAAAAGTGCCAAATTTCTGAATTCCATGGGATTTGCAAGCATTTATAGCAGATCAAGGACAAAACTTTAAATTGTAATCGTCAGGAGTGCTTATATTTTGAAACTTAATATAATCAAATTATTCGCAAGTTCCTAGAAGTTTTATTTCCCACTGACATAATATCTAAATGGCCAGTTTTTAGAAAAAGTATATTTCATAATTCCTGTTCTTTTTCTTTGCTTGAGGGTCAACTTTCTTTTGATTCAGAAACTTGACATTACTGTTCTAGATAAGGATTTATTTGGTTGGAGCAGTTCAGAGTCACTCAGAGATAACAAGAAGAATATATCGTCATTATTAAATTCACATTAAATATAGTTTATTTTTCAGACCTGTTTGTTGTTTTAAATTTTAAGCATCTTAACTCTTTCTAAAACTTGTTTTATTCCTTCCTATCCAGACTCTTTTTTCGGCGACATTATCCAGTCAGCACTGTTATTTTCTGTGCTTTGGATCCACAGGACAGAAAGTAAGGAAGACAAGTGATATTTCTAGTATTTCTGATATGTTGTTTCTGTTGTCGATCTAAAAAAGAAAACCCAAAAACTTAACATAGGTTTCATTTTTATTTCTCCATTCCTTTTTTTTGTTTTGTTTTCTTCTTTCTTAATGGACAAGATGGATGAAAGATGACCTTTCTGCAAAGTAAGTGGACACCTGTCTCAGTCTTTTTTATCTGACTGTTTTAGGAATCAGTTAGTGATCAGTTTTGTAGTATTCTAAATTGTCTTCATCAGAGATGTAGAACGGAAAGCAGCTGTTACGAGAAAAAAGTCTTTCTGTCCACTGTAATTAGACTTTAGTTACTTCATCTGCATCTCTGCAAGTTAGGACCTAATTACGTGATGGTGGGATGTCTGAAGCCAGAGCTAGCCTGGTTTATTTGGGTTGCAGGTTTGTGAATTGACTGAAGTTTCAGAAATTAAAACAGACCCATTTGCTACTCTGTTTTGTCTTCCACTTGCCCAGTGACACTAAAACATCCTTACTTGTCTCACTTCCAGCACATGAATGAAAACACACCTAGTAATGTTACTGAGTGGCATGAATATGTAATTACCAGTAGATTGCAGAGTGTTTTTTGTTGACGCAAGTGTCATTGTCCTCCTTTTACGAAAAGAAAAAAACCTAAACAGAGAGAGCTCAGGCACTGGTTTCTGGAAAGGAACAGGAATAGACGGCTTAAGTACTTTTTCCAGTTCTCCGTCCACTAAGATGTGCAGCCCCTTAAACCTCTCTTTAGGCAATTCCTGACACACCATACGAGACACCCCCAAAGGCAGGTAAGAGAACAGTGGGATTGAATCAGATTAAATATATCCCCAGCAGCATCTCTCCGACAGCAAACAGTACAACATGCAGTATAGACACAAGGAAGGGGACAGTCTGCTTCCCTGATTCTGTCCATCCTAAGTTGGCTAGTGCAGCTGTGGTTAGCTAAACTGAGTTTAACAGTCACACAGGACCTTGTCCATCATAATGGATGAAGTCTGATTTGTGCTTTTGGCTTCTGCAGTGTCTTTTTTGCTTTATGAAATAAGGCCATGCCTGTTTGTCTGTTCTCTGATATACTGTGATTGTTGCCCTTGCAGAGTATTTGGGTTCGTTGCCAGGAAGCAAGGCAGTGCCACAGACAATGTATGCCACCTATTTGCAGAACATGATCCAGAGCAACCTGCCAGCGCCATTGTGAACTTTGTATCAAAGGTCATGATCGGATCCCAGAAGAAGATCTGATGCTTTTCCATCCTTGACTCAGAGCTCTTCTCTAATTTCATTGAAAAAAAAGTACTGTGAAAGAGAGAAAGCCCATTCAGCAGCAACGTCTGAACCTTGTCATCCCCAGGAAAGAAAGTACAGGACAGTCCTCTGCATTGTGTTTGCAAGAGTTCAGCCTCTTTGAAGATGCCTCTGACTTAACAAAGCATTATTTCTTTGTTTTTATATCAAAGGACAAAACAAAAGAAGCTGGATGCCACAGAAATCCATGTAGCCCACACCTGAATGAAGTGTAAATGAAAAGCTTTTCTCCTGAAGGGTTTTTAATGTGTTTTCACATGCTTTTTCTCATCATTTATTGGAGCAGAACTACTCACTAGCTGTGCTACTTTTTTTGTGCAAAAAATGTTTTCTATAACCTCCACAAAGACACTTGCCATAATTGCATCAATGGTAGCTATAGGCTGTGCAAATATGCTCGTAGGAGAGTGATGGTCTGAGGAAGACTATGTGCTCTTCCCTCCTTTATGTGATCAGTGGTAGGAACTGAATGGAGAAAGGGGAAGATGTATGTGGAAAGAAAGTTTGTGCAAGTTGATTTCTGATAAGAATGGACTGGCAATGTGGAATATTCAGGGAGATTACTCTATATTTAGTGTTAAGAAGGCTGGGCTGTTTTAGTCGGACAAGTTTTAATAGGGGAGAGGTGGCAGAACACACAAAAAAAGATTGCATGGAAATCTGTTCTGTAATTGGGTTTGCTGTATTATTATTATTTTTTTATCCAGAGATCTAAGCAGGGAAGATTCTGTATTTTAATAATTAAAGGATAAAAATGAGGAAAAAGCAAAAGAATTTTATAGTTTGTATATTTTTACCTGTGCCAGATTATTTACAGTAGATTTCAGATCTTGATATGTCCTGTGGATAGTCTTAAACTAGACCATCGTTGAGCTCCTTTAGCACTATTTTGCATAAGTGAAATTGTGCATAGCCTGTGCCTTGCTATAGACAGTAGTCTCCATATTTTGACTTTTGTCCTACAGTGACAAAATACTTCCCATTTCCTGTCTCTGCAATGCTATTTTGGTAGTAATGTTTGTTCCCCTGCCTAATACCTAATTATATTTGTGGATTCTTTTGGTTCCCTTTTTATTGGAGTTTTGGAGATTTCCAGGGGGTTTTTGTGGGGATTTTTTTTCCTTACCTCTAGGAACTATTTTGGGTTTTAAAGTTTTTTTTTTTTTAGTAATTCCTTGAGTCAGGAAATCCAAAAGGGAATGGAATTTATTTTGTTACTCTGTCCCATTTCCTGAGAGCATTTATGTCATGATTTCTACAACCATCACACTTGTACGTGTCTCTGTATCTTTCTAAACACACTGATATTTTAAATGCATGATGAAGTGGTAATTACCTTTACAGAAAATTGGTACAGTAGGTTACAGTGGAAACCTTCATGAGGAGAGTGTAATTCCCATTCATTCAAAAAAAAGAGCAGTACTAGACCCCTTTATCAGAACTGATGGTAATAAAGAAGTTTCAGTGTGACAGTCCTGAAAAGTTTCATTGCTTCTATTTCTTTGATTTGTAGCTGTCAATATTATATTAATAGCCTGAAGACAAAATAACATGCTGAATTCAGCATGCCTGGTGCACGAAGCACTGGATTAACTAGCACTAGCAACTGTATGCACTTGGAGGATTTAATCATTTTTATGAAATAATGGTTAAATGGAATGGGAAACTCTAATTGGGCTATATGATAAGAAGGTTCCACCCATTTGAACTACATTTGTCCTGTATAAATTATGACCCGTTTTTTACTAAAAGCTCTCTATCTATTTCCTAAAGTAATAGGAGCATAGAAACCTTATTCGGTGATCAGAGCCAAAGTGTTACCAAATTGTTAGTATAACTTTGAATTTTGTATAACTAACATCATACTTTTTAAAAGGAAATGGGAAAGAAAGGGAGAGAGAAGAAAGATTTGACGTTTAATGTATTTGGAACAGGAAACTATATATTAGTAGCAGAGGGCATTGGGTGTGTGTAGAAAGGTGAAGCAGTCCATCGTAGCTACCGTTGAAGCAACAAAGGCAAGTGCCTCTGATTTGAATCAAATAATTCTGTTCTTCTGACACAGAGGCACACTAATTAAATGGTGTTTATGTACCATTCAAAAAAGAATGCAGTTCTTACTTTTAGGAGCTGTGATACTTTTGAAATATGTAAGGACAAGTTTCCTTTTAATATCTTTTTGATGCACCAAGATGCCAGTTGCCTAATCTAGTCAGCCAGTTGAGCCCAGTGAATTTCTTCAGTTGACCTCTCAGTTAGATTTAAGTCTCAATTAGATTAAATCTCATGTTTTGTGAGCATTGAAGTGAGGAGGAATTTTTTACTATATTTTTTCAGTTTTGTAGATGATACTTAAATTTTAGTGTGTCTGTGTTGGACACCAAGTGTTGGCCTTTGGGCTGAAAATACTGTCTTTTCCCATGTATTACCATTTCCGTTTAGGGCCTTATATTTTATTCTTCGTGTTTTCTCAAGGCCTGCTGAATTCAAGAGCATAATTAATTGAATGCTGACACTCCTGTTGGTGTTTCCTGGGAGTTTAGCTCTACTTGGTAAGTGGGAAAGAAGAAGTTGTCCTGTTTCTAAGGGAGGTTTTCTACTACTCATTCCTTTGGATGTTACATTGCCACATACTTTTGCTTTTTAATTAATTAAAGAATGCAGAAAACAAAATAGTCCAGCATGTACCATTGTGTAGTGTATGTAGACAGATATTCACAAAACTTATATTCATGACAATACAAGACTAAATAGTTAATACAACAGCACTTTGTTTCAAGGTTTTTGGTAGATGTGTATATGCAGTTTCATAAGTAGTGGCAGCGAGTTGACACACCTATTTAGCCAGACTCCTATTAACCTGCTTAATAAATGTACTATAATCATACAGTGTTAAACTACAAAAATACTAAAAGCCATGTTTTTAATTAAATGGTTTCCATATATCCAACAGTATCATTAAAAATTCAGTGTTTCCTTCTTAAATTTACCTAGTAGTGAAAATTTTTGGCTTTTCTTGAAACTGTAAAGAAGCATCAAAAGGTCTCCAGTATGTAAATGAATGTTCTATAAATTCTTTGTATAGTCCTTTTCTCTCCTCTTCAGATATCACCTCTATTCAGATTATAATAAAATTATGAATGTGAAATGTCACAACACAATGTTACAGGACAGTCTGTTCTGATAGCAAGTCACCTTCTGGCATTCAAAGCCAGCTAATGGTGAAGTAAGTTGCATACTGAAACAGGAAAGTTTTGTTTTGTTTTCTAAAGATTTCTTTAAAGGACTTAACTTCACATGAGTCTGTGTTAGTAGTTCATGTCACCACCTGAGATGATGGTGCCCATTTAACTGCGCCTCCACAGTGACTACACTGGAAAATTTTCTGGAGAAGCATGAAGGGAGTGAGCAAGCTAATCCCTACTTGGAACAGCTTTCCAAGTACAAAAATCTGTTTGTCAGCCTAACCCCGAAGGCTGAGTTATATACATGCTTTATCGGGATTATTTCTGAGACTGATTAATTCTGGAATGTCATGGTCATGCCTTTTTTGTGAGGCATAGGCTGACAGGACTTTTATTCAGTATGCTTGACTGTCATCGCTACAAGCCATTACGAGGTTTGTGCGTGGGTGTAACATGCAACAGTTCTTCGTTGGAAGTATTCATCTTTTATCAGAATGAATTCTGCTGTGGAACAGGCGACAAGGATGCAACAGTAAAATGGATCTTCTGTGTCAGAGTCCAGTCACCTGTTAAACTCTTGTTCTTGAACTCGGATGCCTGTCACCAGTTTGGCCGAGGTGCACCAAGGTCCGGTAATGATAATACCTTCCCCTATCCCACCAGAGATAGGGGAAGGGAGAAAAGAATTAGTGAGACCTCGAATATACTTTTTGGAAAAAACTGAAACAAACTTTAATAACACTACAAACTGGTATATATATGATACAAAGGCAAACCAGTAAGGTATTGGGGGGTTTTAGGAAATGGAAAGGCGAGGATTAACACCGCGGCAGCACGGTAAAGATGGTGACGGCCATGTGGCGCAGGGAAAGGGAACCGCGGCAAGTATAAAACACCACGGCGCCACATGGGGAGACCCGA
>NW_010408531.1:0-3325 GCF_000710305.1 Buceros rhinoceros silvestris | reverse complement strand
CTCCCTGCTGCAGGTGCAGAAGTCGAGAGAGAGCAAAGTTCCTCCCTGCGTGCCGCTTTATAACCTTAACACGTAACAGTGCACCTGACCCTCTTTTGACCAATTAAATGCGGGGTCATCACACTGGCATGTAATAATTATATTTGTCCAGAACTCAAAACAAGGAAGTTTCAGCTCAAACCAGGAAGTTTAGCCCAAACCGGGACACCTTATTACAGTTTTATTACATTGTTATATTTCCATATTTCCTTATCATTTTTTCACATCCAAACACCACCCAATATTTTTTTGACTAGTAGATGCTACCAAGAGGAATAGTTCAGATCCAAAACCACTTCTAGCTCACTCAAGCATTTCTAGCAAATTACTTGTAATAGTGGTTTGTGTAACGCTGTGTTCTGAAGCATTTTTGAGCAGTTTTCAAAAGAAACTTGTCTATTTGACCTCCCCTTTTTCATCTCTCACTTCCTTATGAAATTCTGGATAAGAAGATTCTCATTTAAGTGTCTGCCACTTCTCTTAAGTGCTCTGAAGAACAAAACAATTACTGCATATGCCTCTGACAATTTTACTTGCCTTTAATCTGCTCCTGCAAATCTACTTCTAGTTGTCAAGAGAACCACCACATAAAACCACTATGTGAACCATAAATGCACAGCAGACGGAGCATCACGGCATAATGAGGAGCATCCAGAAAACATATCCAAGCTAGTACCTAAATGAAAAAAGCCCTGAAACAGTCATGACGCCCTCTTCCCCTTTTGCTGTCTTGTGTAATTATTCACACAAACTCGGTACTGAGAAATTAGAACCAGGTTAGAAACCTGGGGCTGGTGTTTAGGCCCAGATGTAAACACCAGGTGATGTGACACCTGAGAAACAGAAATCAAGGAGTTGAATGCAGTACCTATATACAGCATACAAAGAACAGGACAATTTCTTACAATAAGGATAAGGCTAACGATACAGTGGAAATGAGGTTTGTGTACAGATAATATCTTCAGTAGACTACCAAGCGCAGTTTAAAACAATGGGATCTACAGTTCATATTTGGAGCCTCTCCATTTCTCTGAGGCTGAACCTTATCTCCTGCTAACAAACCAAAATGTCGTCATGCTTCGGGAGCAGGGACAGGCTTGCATGCAGGCCATTAAGCGGTATTCGTATTTTGTACCCTTTGAAAGGACTGAGACTTCCATTTGTTCTGAAAGGTAAGTACATTCTGTCTTCATAGTAAGCTGAATCCTACCATAGCTGGGCTGACTGCAGCAGCCTTGCATGGAGAATCATATTACGAACGGAGGTCTGAAAATCTGCCCAAAAGGCTTGTTCCCTATTCTGAGACAAGTCATTATGAATGCACTTTTTTTATAAGTGTGTCGTGTGCCATGTGCAATGCTGCATTCAAAATAACATTTAACATGCACCCCTGCCCCAAGACTCCGGTGAGCAGTATCATGTACTACAAGACACATGCAGTTGTAGGCAATGCCTGTCCTGAAGAAAATAACAAGCAGACAAAAGGACAAGACAGGAAAGCGAAAATACTCTGCCTAACCAAGTGGTACAGTCCCAGCCAGCACCACCTCTCTTCTGTTTCATCTATTACTTCATGTGCCAAGTCAATTCTTGGATTGTTAAAATCTTCTAATTATTCTGTGCAGCACCTAGGCATTTTAATCTAATTCTTAAAGGACTCTTTGTTGATGAGTTGGTTTTATACCTGAGTGACATCCCAAGCATTTGAAAGAAGCACAGGTTTCAGGTGAGGCAAAACCAACGATCACTGAAAGAAGACTCCATTGCTATTGCTTTTGCATCATAATCTACTTCACTGGACATAACTGTAGTTTGCAAACACCTCTTTGTTCGTAACACACAACTACCTTTTTCTTAATGACTTCTGTAGTACAGATATTTCTCTTTGAGCTGTGTTAGCGTAATTAGCTCAGTTACGGTACTTGTGCACATTATACTCACTTGAAGCTTCTAATGATTGACAGTCAGAATAGTTAGATAAGATTCTTCTGTGAACTTGCAGACTACACATAGCAAATATTCAGATCTGAATCATTCACAGGCAACAGAAGCAGAATTACTTGCATTAACATTTCACATGCTGCCTTTAAGTCTAATCAAAGAAAGTTATCTGAAAAGGGATTAAATACTCCATGTGGAATATCTTGTCTCTTACTACGCTTGACAGCATTTACAGTAACGGGTTTACTGGCTGTGTTAAGAGATGTGTTTGTTTATTTACCTTCTCTATTTAGTGTTTGAATATTTCTAGTGATTTACTGTAGAATACATGTTGTAAAAAGCATAGCTTGTCTCTTTTCAATGAAAGTAATCAGATGAAATGTGATGGGAAACTTGCAAGTAGGATAGGTTGAAAAGCACACGCTCTTGAAATCCACAGTGGTCTTATGGTGTTCAGGTGTTATTTTTAATTACAGCAGTATTGTCAAGTGGTGCCATATGGCAGTTGTATGTCATACGTCATCCCACTATGCTATGACCTTCTGATAGGAGACAAAAAAATCTGCCAGTTTTGTCACTCCCTATAGAGATAGCCCATCTCCGTCATCTGTGATGAGCATTAGTGCTGTCAGGGAGGCTGCACCAGGGCTCTTCGCTCTCATCTACCTTCCATTAACTCTTCTTCTCCAGTGACTGAGCAATAAAGCCAAAAATCCCTCCTCTTCCTTATTATACCATGAACTTGGTTATTTTTTTTTGCTGACTAGCCTTACTGAAAAGCAATCCCAGGACTGGGTGGGATGCTTTGATTTGGTTAAAGAAGCTGAAGCCTTCAGTCAAAGTCCTTGGTGAAACAAAAGACTGATCTTCTCCTGACACTGTTCAGTTGCTATTGCAGACAGGTAAAATGTCAGCCTCACCCCACGTTTCTGCTTTCTGTGCATTCTGCTGAGGCAGAAGCAAATGAGTGGGTTTTGTTCTGGCCTGGCCTCATGGCCCCAGCATTGTCATTCAGAAGCAGTAAACTCCACTTGTGGTGAATGCATTAATCTCAGAATCCAGACTAAGGAAGAGAAAAACAACCTGAAAGGCTGTTTGGGGCTACTACCAACCCATGGACAGCTAATTAATAATCATTAGTGGTTTACCTGTAGTTCACTCACAGGAGTCTCCTAAACTCCTGGAGACAGTCAGTGTGAGAATCAAAGTGACGTGAACAGCTTACTCAATTCTCACTACATTCTCACTTAACATTATAACAACCACCTGTTGCTAAAAGAGGGGAAATAAAACCAGTTGTAAGGCCAACATCGAATATGCAAGACAAGCAAAATTGGGGGGAGGG
>NW_010408530.1:331-8100 GCF_000710305.1 Buceros rhinoceros silvestris | reverse complement strand
GGGTGGGGTGGCTGGATCTGGTGGAGGTGGGGGGAAACTTTGGTGCTTTTTCCTCGATCCTCCCTCTCAACAAATAAAGCCGCCCGTGTTGTCCCAGCAGTGCTAGTCAATAGCGACCAGGGACATCTCTCTCTGTTTTCACAAGTGGGATCCAAACAGTATGGCTCAGAATAGCTACAAATTGCCTTTTCCCAGCTGGGAGTGCCTCACTTTCCCTTGTGCTCACACGTGTGAAAGAGAGCATGGTTGAGCATCATGGTGTGGGTGACCCTGTCCCAGTCCTACAGTTGCCAGAACCCAAGATCTCCTCCACCTCCACGAGGTGTGAGCTCTGCCGGGCTGGGACTGCCTATTCTCTGGCAGCTATGATCCCAACCAGCCCACTCTGACATTTCTGCAACACGTAATTAACGAGCCGACTAAGGAGTAAATGAAAAGTGTGTGGCTGGCAGAGGTGTGACTGTGGCCACGAGGGAATGTGTCTCACAAGCTGTGCTGTCCAGCTTCAACACAGCAGACCTGGGGTAGATGCAAATAACATTGTGCTTCTAATCCACCAGCCCCTGGGCAGCCTCACTGATGCCTCCAGATCAGCATGGGGCACACCAGGTTCTTCCCACACTCCCATGTCCAGTGTTCGTATAGACAGCAAGTCTGACTCTGAAAGCAGCTTCCGGGCTCCTTTCCAAATGTGCTGCGGATGCATTTGGTATAATGCAGATATACCATGATTGTAAAGATACCTGCCATGTGTTTCTGTTTGAAACGAAAGAAGTGAGAGGAGATGTAAAACCAGATGTGTGATCTGGGGCAGTCTATTCCTTCCTGCTGTGGCCAAGACATCTCCCGACCCCAGCAGGAGGGTCAGCACAGAGAAATCATATAAGGACTCCTCTTGGCAGGAGGGCAAGGGCAACTGGAAAAGCAAAGCTATATTTTACCAACAGGAAATGGCAAAGTCCTGAACACACAGAATGTTCTTGTGGGCTGGAAGAGGCTCCACCAGCTCAGACTGTCCATGAAGCTGTAACACATCTTCCTTCCAGCCTGCACCCTCGCTAAATGTGGGAGAAAGATGATCACAACCAAAGCACGAACAACAATCTTTCCCAAGTCTGATGGATCTGATGGAATGCCTTGCAGAAAAATGGCCAAGGTGTAAGCAAAAGGTTGAGTGTTTCTCATCCCTGCAGACAAGTCTTCTTCTCTTTCAATCAAAATAATTCAGTGAAATTGATGTGAATTTGCTAAATGTTTCAGGCGACCCAAAGTTTTGGGGTTTGGCACAAAAAAAAATTACCATGAGAAAACTATGTTTCAGCTGAAACAATTTGCCTTGCTCTAAATCTGGGGGTTTTGTTGTTTTTTTGCCTTTTTTTTTTTGTGGTTTTGGGTTTAGGATTTTTTTTGTGGGAGTAAGAGAAGAGGGTTTGGCACAGTGAACCTCAGTCCCAGCAGATACATATTTGTTTGTCTAGTTACAATCAGAACAATCTGAACCCGTTAGCAGATGTAACTGAGTTTAGGCATGAACACAAATTTAGAAAACAATATGACCCATCATTTGTAAGAAAGGCTCGGAGGAGAAATCCAAATAATTGATACCATAAATCCTTCAGGACATTGTTGCGGGACATTTGTCACCTCAGAAAAAATCAGGGTCACTTGCTTGCACGCCTGCACCTACTTTTGAGGCATAACTTGGGACGTTTGTGCTTGCAAATGTCAATGTATAAGTTAAGGCAGACATCATTTGGCATTCATTCTGCTCCTAAGATATTGCAGAGTATTTGCCAGATCTGTGAGAAACTGCTAAGTGCTGAAGCTCCAGTGAATGATGTTTTAATTTGGTCTGAAGGCTTGAAAGAACATCTTGAAAGATTTAGACAAGTCTTAAAGAGAGTATGAGAAAGAGTCTTAAAACCAAGCTATAACCACCCCCACCCCCACCCCAAATCTGATGTAATAAGTTCTTTAAATGAGGCATAAATTGAGCAAAGATGGTTTAATTGGTAATGCGGATAAAATGTTGAAATGTTTAGCTCTGCAAAACAGAGTGGATCTGCGACAATTTATGGAGATGATATGCTGGTTTTGACAAAATTAATTCCAAATGCTCTGGGAGGGTCTGATTTTGCAAGGTGGTGAACATTTATCTTTCCCCCCTTCATCCAGAACAACACTTAAACACATGCTTTGTTGTGCTGACTTGGCATGCTTGCTTCTGGGGCGGGACGCCACACAACGTGACTTTTAGAGAGAGCGCGCTGGCCAGAGGAAAGGTGATCGCTTGATCCTGTAATGGGAATCCAGAAGAGTCCATCAGGGAGCCCTAATTTCACTCATCCTCCACCTTCACTTGGTGGATACAAAATAGGCATAGCTTTTTGTCTTTTTAGTTTTCACAGCAGCTTTGTGAAATGAGCATCTAGCGGTGAGGAGGTTCGCCAGGGTGCTGCGAGAGGGGAGATCATTAGCCAGGGCCATGCAGGATGCAGATTGGAAATAGCAAAGCTGCATAGGGGCTGCTGCCGTTGCGGTGGGGAGGGCGGCATGGTTTGGAGGTGGGCGTCTCACACGCTTGGGTGTCACAGGGGTCGCCTGCAGGGTAAGCATGCACAGCATCGGCATCCAAGAGGAAACAACAAATCTGAATACCCAGACTGAGACTAGGCCTACTGCTGCTGCCCTGCCTGCGGCGAGCCCTCACGGCCTCCCTCGTGCTGATGAATGCCTAATACAAACCACATCAACACACTGAGCATCCCACTGCCACCACTGCCACCTCCTCCTCCCAAGCTCAGGGTTGGGATGGCTCATGTTTTCACATTAAAAATGTGCACATACATAGGATTGCTATGAAGAAAAACAACTTTCAAGAATGAGCCTGAAGAAAAGGAGAAAAACCCCAAATCCTCATTCCTTATGGCGTTACTTTTAGTGCAGGCACCTACTAGGGTAAGACAGTATTTAAGAGCAGACAAGGTCTCACTAACAGGAGAAACTCCTCCCTCGACTCAGGTTTTTCTGAGCTTGTGTTCCTCCGAGGAGCACATCACAAAGCTATCTTCTCCCTCTCACCCCTCCTCCCCAGCCCAGGTTGTAAAATAACGAGTTTCTTGTTATTCTCATTATTGCTGAACGGCAGAGCTCTGGAGCCCTGTGAAGAGAAGGGGGCAGCCTAATTAGGGAAACAAGAGCCATCCTTAATGAGCACTCCTGACTAGGTGGGGATTTAAAGAAAAAGGAAGGGGCAGGGAGGGAGAGAGGTCAATCTGTACAGCTTTCTCCTCCCTACCCCCACCTCCCTCCCCTCCTCCCTGTAAACCTACCGCAGTTTGGGGTCTGTCTGGGGAGGAATCTCCGTGTCATTATCAATTATTAAACTATATTGTCCTGTTTTTATTTTGTGAGGGTATGTCAAGTGTTAGACTGTCACTGTCCCTCGATCTTACAGTGTCCTTGTAAGTGCTCTGGAGTCCTTTCTGGGTGACATCTCATCAACAGGATAGTGCCTGAGCAGGAGTGACAGCTAGTCAAACCGAAACCTTTCAGCACCTCCCAGAATGGCCTGCTGCCTGTGCAAAACACGCCGCATCTGTGCATTGAACTGCTCCACGTTCATGCTCCGCGGATCACCAGTGCAGCTCCATTTGTGGTTCCTCTGGGCTGTGTAGGCAGTATTGATGCCTGCACCGATCTAAGCAAAAACTGGGCTCTGCTTCCATGGGTGGGATGTATGGGCACAGCAGATGCGTCTTTGCAGCTAGATCTGTCAGGACCTGTATTTGCCATGGTTTGATATTTTTGTCACTAGGAGCCATGCTGCCAGGGTGAACAGCATGGCCCCGCCTTCAACATTTAAGATGCCCCAGGTGTAGTTCTGGTACCTCATAACTAACCATTAGTTGCTTGCTGCAGTCTCCCTCAGTATACATAAGCTTCTCTGAGTTCCCCTGAGTTCGTCTCATTCTATATGTACATTGGCAGTGGAAATGTGTGTGGAAATTCAATTGCAGAAACTTTCTCATTCCCCACCCAGCCTCTTGAATTTCTCTCCTGTTCTGCTTTCCCTCACTCTGCCTGAGCTGTAACTAAACACCTCCGCTCTTCGTGAGACTCCAGCTCTTAAGCCTTCTGCTGTAGACCAGCCTCGCCTCTGTCTTCTCAAGGGAGAAGAGCAGAAAGAGCAGATCATGAGATGCACCCCGTCTTGGTAGATGGTGAGGGGTATCATCTCCCAAGAGCCTGATCAGAGCTCAGAGGTGCTCTGGGAGAGGCTGTGAGCTCACAGGGCTAGCTGGGTTTCTGTTTGTTAGCCTTGTCCTCCTGAACGTGCCCTAGATCAGCATTGGGTAGCCACCTCCAGCAACTTCTGTGATGTTATTTGCAAAGATCTGTCAGAATCCATGCCCAGTTAAATCAGCACATGTTGAAATGCTTAAACAGGATTCCAAGGAGTGAGCTTGCAGCCAGAAGTGTGGGAGGAACATAGTCTGACAGAAAGGAAATAAGCAGGGAACATTTTACCCATAAAAGCACTTTGCTTTCTCTTTGCTTCATAAATCAGCTTTCTCTGATCTCATCCAAAAAAAGGCATTTAATTCCCCACTTGTCCCTGCCTGGGAGATGTATTCTTTTTCTGTATTTGGATCTTGCCTTGGAGAAATTAAGAGACCTAATTGTTTCCACTGCTCCTTCCAAAATCGGGGAACAGAATAACATCAGCATGAAGGCCCTGGGCCACACCTCCCAAGGTGCTGAGCTCTTTCCTTCAGGAACGCAGCGGGACCCCGGCACTCTCCCTACCTGCGAGAGCCAGGTCGTCACCCACTTAGGTTCCCTAACCCAGGAACTCCCTTTCCAGCACCCAGCACCCAGCACCCAGCACTGAAACCTTTGGCCTGAAGGATTGTTGCCAAAGGTCAGGTAGAGCCAGACGAGGAATGAGCACCCCACTTTTTTGAGGAGGAAGTCACTAATGGGGTATTCTTGCTGCCTGCATTGGAATGGGTCAGGCAGATAATTATTCACCAGCAGGAGTAAAATATTTAATCAGCCCATAGTATATTAGACCCAGAGTAAAGACCTGTGCCCAGCCATGCCGATTCCCACTCCCATGTACTAAGCATGTAATGTTCCTTCAAGCCTACCAGAAATGTGGCTTTTTATCAGATCCCTTTCTCTTCTCTGTTTACAGCTTGAGGATGCCACGGCCCCTCTGGACTATAGCTTGCACTCATTTAGCATTTTTTTGTGGGTGAATTTCTTGGATTACCAAGAAAGTCTTGGCACAAGAGCCAGTTCCTTTCTATTCCTGCCTTGACATGTAGGCTGCCTCATGCTCTCTCTTAGCAGAACTGACCACAGGACCCCAAAGCAGATGGTCTTGACTTTACAGCCACCTCTGATGACCAAACAAGAACAAGGCCTGAATAGTAAAAATAAGGTAAATTCTACTTCCACTGCTGGGTCCAGAGGGTGTGCTCAAATTGCACTCCTGTTGTTCTCTGATTCATGTTTTTCTCTCCTTTGACACATGAACTGTACTGCATGCCTGTCTTGGTTACTCTATAGGGAAGCAAAACAATTCAAAGAAATGGGAAGAGAAAGGTCACAGGAGAGGCATTTCTGAGGCAGTGGTGTTTCACAGCGAGGCTGTCAAAGCAAGTGGCATGAGGTGACCTCTCCTAAACAGGTGAAAGGCTGAATTACAAGCTGAAGAAAATATGGAAGGTCTTGAAATAAAGGCATCCCTTCCTCGAGCTTTTCCCCGACTGCTGTTTAACTGACAGTCTGGTTCTCTAAATCTCGTCTGTCAGGGGGACCCTACTGGTGCCAAATCATGCCTAATTATGACAGGGGACAGTGTGCCCCAAAGTATCCAAAAACATTCATCTGTCCTGCAGGAGGTTTGACATTAACACTGACACAGAGAGGACGCCCTCCTGGCATCCCCGTGACTCTGCCACGGTACTCAGATGTCAGGACATGCTCCTGCAGCAGTGGTGTGCACAAACCTACCTCCTCTGGAGGTTTGCCAAGTCCTCCTGCATGGAGCTGTGGTTACTGCCTGTATGGGAGAGCACCATTAACAGTGTATTACCCAGAGCCTTTGTACAGCGTTTGTCTAACGGGAGAAAGTTTCCACAGCTTATGGTGAGGGATTTTAATAGAAAATTAAACCACTGTTACTTCTTCATTCCGACATACAGTTGCCAGGTCTCTCGCCCTTTGGTTCCATACCCTTTCTAGGCTCTTGCAACACCTGTAAAAGTTTAAAGAATCCCTGCTACAAGCCACTTTCTGTCCATTACAATGAGAGAAGCATGTTGAGTGCAATGTTCATTTTAAGGCATTTTTATGATTGTGGCTGGTCCTCCCTGAGAATAATTTGGCATGTTGTGCTTTAGAAACACACTGATGGGCAGTGGGTGTTGGCATTATTTCTACATCCTCTCTGGCCTGAGAGCCCCAGGCTTGCTGTGGCTCTGCTAGCAGAAGGCCTGCCACAGTGTGGAACCCCCCAGCAAACATTCCCCCATCTGCAAACCAAGTAGATGCAGCGCTCGGAAATCACCCCATTGCATCCAAAGAAATGTCGTGTGTTGATTTTACCAGGCTTAGAACATAAAACTGAGTCTTTTATACCCTGGTAGTGCTGTAACTCCTAGTCTAGTGGCGATACGCATAAGACTATAAATGACCAGGATATAACTGACCGCTACAAACATCATTAAATCTGGGCCCCCACATTCAGAGACCACCAGGTCTTAAATGTGTGTCCATGTTTCATTTTATGGGGCGAAGCACTTGCTGGCTTCATTTCTCTCTTGGATTTTTCCCTCCATGAAAAAAAAAACCAACCCACCATCTTAAAGGCTCACTTTCTCCCCAGCATGGAATGAACCCAAATGGCCAAACCTCAGCATTTTTCACAAAGTGTAAACCTTGTTTTGCAGCCAGCCGAAGAGGGAGTGGAGCTCGAGCGGGGTGTGTGGGTAGCTGTGGAGGCAGGTGAAGGTATATATGGAGTGTCTGCATATGCATAGCAGGTGCATAGAAGTGTGAGGAGAAGGAAAGCATGAATGTCACACAGCTGGATGTACGACATGCTTCCACGTAGGTGCAGCAGTGCATACACACATGCACACACATGCATGCATATATAGATATATATTCTTTTGTGAGTATCTGCCCAAGAGGAGCCTGGGTGCGCAGAATTGGATATGCAGAAGTGTTCCCTGGCTCCTCCGTCAGTTTAGAGACTTGGCAGGAGGATGGAGACAGTCACTGAAAAGCCTCATTTTCTGTGCTGAGTTTGTCTGGGGGACTGGACTGTACGCTGTTTCTGAGCCTCCCTCTTGTACCTGCTCTCAGATCCTGTTTTGCTTTATAACTTTCCTCATATTTGCTATTTCTTACTTTCCCTCTTGCTGGCTGCTTTTCTGTTATTCCTTCTTCTCACATTTCCTCCCTCTGCCACTTTTAAAATGTTTTTCTCCCTCCCTTTCATTTCTCCCTTCTGTTCCTCCTCTCCATGTCTCTCCTCTCATTCCTCCCACACTGGCATCCTTTCCTTTCTCTGCCTCCCTCCACTCCCCCACCCTTGCTCTCCATCCTGCCTATTTCCCTTGCTCTCCCATCTCCCATGCCTTTGTTTTCCCTTCCCTCTCCCCCTCTGCTTGGCCTCTCTCTCCTCTTCTCTCCCTCCTGCTTCCTCACTCGCTTCTCTCTCTGAAATAAACTTCCCCGTGTGAAGCCCCTGG
>NW_010408530.1:0-224 GCF_000710305.1 Buceros rhinoceros silvestris | reverse complement strand
TCTGGAAGAAACCTCCCCGTGGACACCCCCTGGCCGCCTTCCAGCCTCTGGTGAGATGAAGGGGTCCCTGGCATACGCTCAGCTCTGTGCTCCATAGGGCATTGTAACCACTGGTACCAAGGCTATAAAATCTTTAGTGTCTCTAGGAAAGATGACTGTAAATTCTTCAGAAGTCCCTCCATGGGTGTAAAGATTCCCCCTCTCTGCGCCACCCCACGCCCCCA
>NW_010408529.1:19791-21528 GCF_000710305.1 Buceros rhinoceros silvestris | reverse complement strand
TGCTGGGAATTTGGTTCCCAGGTGAAAGAGAAGTTACTTGAACCTTGCCGATGGTAATTTTTAAGCTGTTTGGCATCCCTGGGATGAAGGTTGAAAATCGCTGGTATAACTAGGTGAAACTATTCTCAGTATCAGTTGTTATCTTGGGTTCTGGGTAGCCCCAACTCGGGTGGAGCCCTGTCCTGTGACCTGCTGTACACGGGTTGCATCTTGTAGCGTGTTCTGGAGCTGGGAACCCTGAGGCGGGAAGGAAAGGACAACCCAAAACACAGCGAGGGTGTTTTGCAGGTCTGCGACGTGTTGATTCTGTGTTTTGTTTGATGTTTGTAATAGGAAAAACGAGGAAGGAGCTGGTGGTGTGGCTGATGGGGCGGGAAGCTGAGAAGAGAGGTTGAAAGCGAGGGCGTGCAGTGAGAAGCGTGGTGGTGACGGCATCGCAAAAGCCGAGGAGTGGAGGGTAGAAGGTAAAGGATAACCTACAGCCAGACAGCAGGTCAGAGGAGAGCAAAGGGAGGAAGCGGCAAAACAAAGCAGGCAGTTCTTTGAGCGTCTTCCCCTTTGGTACAGGGCACCGGGGGCAGTTGCTTGTGCTAGAAGCGAGGCTGAGAAGGTCCTGACTTGCCTCCCTTGCCTGGCCTTGCTGCTGGTGCGCGCAGCTCTGGGTCAGGGACGAGGGGTTCTTCCTTCCTACTGCCTGGTTTCTTGACCTTTTGATCCACGCTTCTGGAATTGCTAAGAGGGCTTCCCACTGCAAACCCCTGTAAAAAACCAGTGACGCTGCAGCGCCTCACCAGCCTAATTTTAGGAGTCCTTCATGGTATCACCCAGGCGCTACAGGAAGTGCCTTGAAATTAATTGCATGTAAATGAGGACGGTGGGTGTGTTACTTGATGATCTCTATGATCTCTCTGAACTGTGGGATGAACAGATTAAGCACTTTGCAGGATTGCGCTTTTATGATCACTTTTCTGGAAGGGTTTGGGGGAAGAAGTGGGTAATCCCTCCCCTGCTTCCTGCGAAAGAGCTTCGGGAACCGTTTATGCCAAGATGTACCTTGTACTTTGAGACAAGTGGTCTGTGGTTCTTGGCTTTCCAAAATGAAAGAAAAATAAAAATGTAACCACTAAACATGATCTTAAAATCCTTCCGTGTAGTTCAGGCAACAGAGTGCTTTCGCATCTGTGTTTTTCCCATCTGAATTTAAGGATTACAGGGTTGGCGTTTCGCTGTTAGGATGAACAGAAATACTCACTTTGGATCATCCCCTATTCAGTAGTGGGGAAGCCGCCCTTTTAGTTACCGTTTGCAGGCTTCGAAAGACGGATACAAGTTTTCCTGGAGCACAGTACTATTTAGCATGGGATAGAGGCACAGTTGTCCTCTGGCTTGTCGTTCTGGAGGGATGGAGGGCTTTGAGGTGATGCCAAGTGGTTCTTCCATAAGGCTCATAGAAGCCTGCATGATTTTGGACAAGTTTTGCTGCAGGATTCCTCAGTCTGATTCCTCCATTGCTTATTTTCAACACAAGTATGTAGTTATACATGGTACAGAACAACGTTCTACAACTAGAGTGTTGCAGAGTGGTGTTTTCTTTAGTCTTTTTGATTAAACACCCACGGCTACCTTTTGCACCTTGGCATGTTTTTTTCAAGTGTCTTGATTCCAGCAGAACCACCACCCCCAGCTGTGCGAAACTGCCGTTGCAGACAGTCCCCCCCCCCGCCCCCAGGTTTTTGA
>NW_010408529.1:11998-19711 GCF_000710305.1 Buceros rhinoceros silvestris | reverse complement strand
CAAACCTGCCGTTGCAGCCAGTCCCCCCCCCCGCCCACAGGTTTTTGAGAGGGTCACTGTGAATGCTGTGGCCTGTAGAAAGATGTGGAAACAAATGGAACGGCTGGGGCTAGGGAAAAAATAATTTGTCAGTTCCACGTGATTAAAATACTGAGGTGTAAAGGTAATCGAACCCTGTGACTGACCAAAGGCCGTATCCTAGGTAGTGTGCTGCTGTAAACATACTGACCAACGGCAGCGTTAACGGGAAAAGATGCGGGAGAGGTTCACTCTTCCAAAGCAACGGTTCTGAAAGTAAACGGGTGTGGTTTGGTGAGCTGCTGTGTTTGGAGGCTGTGCTGGCGACAGTTGGTGGTGGGTGGCACAGATAGGAACAGTAAAGATGTGCAGCAGCACATACAGAAACGTGAGACAGATCTTAGCAGAAGAGGAACGGCAGCGTTTCCTAGCCGAGGGAAAAGGGGAGAAGATCTGCTGTTTGGTGGGCGCGCTGCAGGGCAGGGGCAGGGCGCAGAGGAGCGCTTGCCTCCCCTTCCGAGATCTGTCAAGCTTCTTCTTAAAAGTGCTGTGTGTGACAAATATTCGGCTTTTCCTGGGAGAACTGAGCACTTTCCGAACACCGACTGAGACTCCTCCTCAGTCACAAGGTTACTGGTTAATGATTAGTGAAGAAGAATGTTTCTCTGTCAGCCAGTGCTGCTGGCAAGGGGCAAAAATAGCTTTTGGTAGTCTGCCTTTTGCTTTTGATTCCTGTTGAGCCTCTGCCTTCCGGGCAGGGGTTTTTTGGTTGGTGTGGTGGGTGGTGGTTGTTTTGGGTTTCTTTCTGTGGTGCTGGCTTGTTTGGTTTTGTTGGTTTGGTTTTCTGGTTGCAGCTGGCAGCACTGCTGGTGGAATCAAATGCTGGCTCTTAGTGAAGTTTCTTTATTCCTGTGATCAAGATACCATGGGTTAAAGCGCTTTTTTAAAAAACACTCGATTATGTAGGATTTGGAACAATCTAAACCACAATCATTAGAAAGACTGACGCTATCCTCCAGCTGAAAGAGGATTACTTGTGATTTCATTAGTTTTAGCAGAGCGATTGAAAGCAACTTATAATCAAATAGAAGTTGTAGAGATCGAGATCTCCCCTGACGGGTTTGGATGAGAAAACAGTCACGTAGACTGGAGAAGCTCACTGAGAAGCCCAAAACAAAGGCAGTGGTTTTCCCAAAGGAAAAAAAAAGTTTAAGGAAGGGAATCTAGTGATATGTGCCATGTAATTCAACATCTCGTAGGGCACAGCCCTTACCTATGTAGCACAGAGAGATGAAATTTGTGAGTGACGCGACAGAAGCAGTTTACTGCAAGGTCGTAACTGTAATGCTGAGGTACTACAGATGCTACGATGATAAGATTCCTCGTAGGAAGGAGCAGACTTTGCAGTCGTGGTCAAGATGTGTGCACAGCGTGAGGGAAGGGTTAGCAAACGGGATTTCAGGGCCTAAATCTAACAAGTAAGATGCAGGTTTGCATTGGCAAAGGGGCAATTGGTGTCATTTTGGATTTTGCGTACCAAAGTTTTATACTGTGGATGATCTCCTCTGCAAGACTTCAGTTTCAAAATGCCTTATCAGAGACGGAAGTGAAGGAGTGCCCTCTCCCCAGTGCACTACAGCAGCTGTTCCCATGAGAAGGTTTAGCTAAACTGTTATCTTCGGTACTCCAGCCTGGGCATGAGTAGTCGAGTGCCAGAGTTAGTAAGTTTTACTCATGTATTCCTGATAATCTTTGCCTATCAAGATGATGCTGCATCTGGCATCATCAGATTCTTTTCTGCTTTTAGAATGTGTCTACCTTTAGGTTTCAGGAGTAAGGCTGAAAGGCTGGGAGCTGCCACTGCTCTAGTCTGAAACTGCAGATGAACCGTAACAGGAATGGTGCCTTAGTGCTTGCGCTGGCTTTGCGCCGCAGCTGCAGCGCACGCGCGTATGAAGCGCACAGCGTAAGTCGTCCTCTTGTCCGTTCTCTGGAAAAGGGCTCACGGGTAATGCGAAGTTAGGAGTGACCAACAGGGAAATGATACGTTAAATAAATGCAGCCTCAGAGCTCATAGGTGAAAATCTGTTACTGAGTTTCTGCTGAGAACTAAACGATGTCAATCTGTTCTTAGGTGTCTTTGTATCCAGTGTTGTTCTGGTCTTACAACAGCGAGCACTTTTCAAGTTTTACATGATCGCCTCGGCATTTCTGCTGGCTGCGACTTCAGTGTTGGTGAACTACTACGCTGCTTTGCACATAAACTTCTACAGTGCCTACTACACAGCCGCGCTCGGAATTCAGATCTTCCCTCACAAAGGGCCTTCGCTATGGATGGCGCTTTCTGTCCTTCAGCTTACCTTTGGAATTGGATATGTCACCCTGCTGCACATGCAGTCCATATACTCTCAACTCATCATCCTGGATATACTGATTCCTGTAATTGGCTTGGTTGTTGAATTACCCTTCAACATCCGGCAGGTACTAGTTTTTATTTCAGGCCTAGTTCTGACACTGAACACCACAGCCATTTTAGTTATGAAAATTAAGTGGTTCTACTACTCGGTGCGATACGTGTATCTGCTGGTGAGGCACATGTATCGCATTTATGGGTTACAGCTGTTGATGGAAGATACGTGGAAGCGGATTCGCTTTCCAGCTGTACTGCGAGTCTTCTGGCTCACGAGACTGACAGCGCAAGCTGTGGTACTAACATACGTTGTAAAGATGGCTGAAACTAACACGGAAGAAAAATTCTTCTGGATATCGTGGGATAACTGCTGGGAACTGATTTGCAGTCTGATCATAAGCGGGTGTGACTCCACCTTAACTGTGCTAGGCATGAGCGCTGTCATTTCCTCAATAGCGCATTACTTGGGACTCGGCATCTTGGCCTTCATCGGATCAACCGATGAGGATGACAAAAGGCTCGGTTTTGTAGCCCCCGTCTTGTTTTTCATTTTGGCTCTGCAGACTGGTTTAAGTGGACTGAAACCAGAAGAACGACTAGTTCGCCTGAGCCGAAACATGTGCCTTTTGTTGACTGCAGTCCTACATTTTATCCATGGAATGACAGACCCCGTGCTGATGTCTCTCAGTGCCTCCCACGTGTCATCGTTTCGCAGACACTTCCCTGTACTGTTTGTTTCCGCTTGCCTTTTCATCCTTCCAGTTCTGCTCAGCTACATCCTCTGGCATCACTATGCACTAAACACGTGGCTTTTTGCAGTTACAGCATTCTGTGTAGAGCTTTGCCTAAAAGTAATAGTTTCTATCACTGTTTATATATTGTTTATGATTGATGGCTACTATAATGTGCTGTGGGAAAAACTTGATGATTATGTCTATTATGTTCGTTCAACTGGCAATATTATTGAGTTTATATTTGGAGTCATCATGTTTGGAAATGGAGCTTACACAATGGTTTTCGAATCGGGAAGCAAGATTCGCGCTTGCATGATGTGTCTTCACGCGTACTTCAACATCTACTTGCAAGCAAAGAACGGCTGGAAGACTTTTATAAATCGCCGGACTGCCGTTAAGAAAATAAACTCACTTCCAGAAGTAAAGGGAGGTCGGCTACATGAAATAGATGATGTCTGTGCAATCTGCTACCATGAGTTCACCACCTCTGCTCGCATTACTCCGTGCAACCATTACTTTCATGCACTTTGCCTTCGGAAGTGGCTGTATATCCAGGACACCTGCCCGATGTGCCATCAGAAAGTGTATATTGAGGACAAGGAGAATGCCAACATCTCTAACAACAACGGGTTTGTGGCGCCAAATGAAAATCCGGTACAAGTTGCAGAAGAAGCTGCTGATGCTGGACATGAGTTAAATGAAGATGATAATGACAGTTCTGACAGTGAGGAGGAAGACGATGACTGCATGGTACAGGACTTGAATGAGACTCTTAATGTTGACTCTAACTCTCTGGGTGATTAAGATGCCCTTGGCAAAGCCGTGAGGTATTGAAGATTGACTTCAACAGAAGAAAAGCATCACTTTGTAGTTATTGTACTTAAGCACAACGGCAGTATCTCAGTGTTGAGTCTGTGAATGGTGGTTGTTTACTGTGGTGTGCGCTACTGTAAATATACCTCTAATTTTTGCTGGTCTCTTTCATGACCACCTTGAAATTATGTACATTATTGTACATGGAATAAAATGTTTTCACTTGTTTTTAAGATGGTTGGAAAAACACTCTTTAATTGATGTAGTGATAATGCTGTGCCAAAGACTGTATACCAGTAATCTGTGATCAATGAGTTCTGGATGCAAAACAGACTGTTCAGCGGGTCAAATCCGAAATGAAAAGCCTGAACCAAAGCAGCTTAACAAATTCAGTATTAGCAGAGCTTTATTGCTGAAAATGAGCAAGTTGTGTTTTTAAAAAATAAGTGAGAATTGAAGTTGGTAGACTTAATGCCATGGCATTTGTGTATGTGGAACAGAAGATGACAGCGCTAAGCTTTGCGGTGAAGCGGTAAAGCGTGCCACCGATGTGCTGAACGCTCAGTTACCAGTAGTAGGCTTGAAGCGCTCTGCATGTGAACTCAGCAGCCTGGAATGCACAGGAGCTGCTACCTTGGGCTATCCTTGAAATCAATCCTGAAGCTTGATGAAGGGGTATCAGGGCTGAGAAACTGCACAAACGCAGACCACCTTTTCCAAAGCAGCTTTAAGCATGTTCCATAAAAAAAAAAAGCACTACACGTTGGCTTCCATTGATAAGAACTTGCAGATATGTTAACTTTTGAGTTTTTGCATTTACTGGAGTTACCCAGCTTTATATATCTGGAAAGAAGACTTTAATAGTGTTGTTATATAGAGTGTTGGCCAACTCAAGCGGGTCATCTTCTCTTACTGATGCCATTATTTCCAGTATTTGACTAAAAAAGAAAAATTAGTATTAGAAGACTGAAACTCCATACTGAATATCCTTCAGACTGCTGCGTGTGTATGTACAAGTCACTAAGATTAACCTGGAGTAAAAGCTGACGCAGAGAGCAGCAGGGCAAGGAGCTCAGATACGCAAATAGCTTCACCTACAAGTCACTAACTGCCATTCCCTGAACAGTGGTTGCTCACTGGTACAGACTGACTCTTGTTTGCAGGTCATTAAACAGCTTTCTGTTTCAAAGAAAGTGTCATTTTGTGGGTGTCTTTATCAATGTTCTCCATTTTTCAGACTGATGAATTTCAGCCTTTCAAGGCTAAAGCTGCACGATGAATAAACTTGTCTGGCAAAGCTGAAATTCCAGATGCAGGCTTATCTGAGAGCATAGCAGCCCAGGTAACAGTCCTGCTTCCCCCTTCTCTAGCTTAACTGTGATTAATGCAGTCCAATGGTTGCAGTAGACATTAAATGAGCAATTTTAAAAGGCCCATAGCCTTCATACAGGCCAGGAAAAGGAGGCAGAAAAAGAGATGAATAATGTTAACACTAACAGGAAACCAAGCCACAATCTTTTCTCTGTACTTTTCTTGATTTTGTACCAATCGTTCTGAAAAAAATGAAAACTCTGAACAGTTCCAAAGATGCTTCATACTTTGATTTTTATTTTGTAGTAGGGAAAAAAAAAACCAACAACCCAATTTCCTGGTGAAGAGTAAGACCCTCAAGCTTGGCAGCAGAGAACTAAGTATAGCATTTGTGCACCGCACTAGGGCAGACTTGCTGCATTTCCAGTTCAGGGGTTTCTGAAACACTTCTGTGAGCTCCAGCTAAGGCAGCAGACAAAGGCACAGGGCAGCAGACACAGGCTTGCTGAAAGAGCCTCGTGAGTAAGTAACACTATCATAGAGTCCTCCACTTGTGAGCAGAGGACTGTTTCCAGCTGATACTCCTCCCCTACTTCAAAATCAGAGAATGACCCCAGAAAGTCTTAAAATACTGGAAGAGCCTTCCTGCACTGAGGCGTGCATTTTGTGTTTAGAACAAAATCAAAGAGCATTGCAAAGTGACAGGACTGCTTAAAACCTATCTGATCTCTAGGAGATGTCGCCATGTAATCTTAAACTGTGTGTTAGCATCATCAGTTGTCTTTGAGAGTTTCTTCATGTCTCCCAAGAAAGCAGCAGGATTCCCTTCAGTTCTCGGACCCTGGTGTAGACACCTTGCTGAATACCCAGATCTTCAGCGCAGTATTTCAAAAGCTACTTCCAAACAGGTCATTTACACAGCTTTTCATAGGTAGAGACTTCACAGCAAAAAAAATCCCACTTCTGATCAAGTACATAGACTTTGCTCCCAGACAGGTACAGCTCTGAGCTTTATTTGCTGAAAATTCATTTACCTACTACACCGCAAGAAGAAATCTCCCCAAGCCCCTTTTTTCTTTACAGAGAGCTGGTGATGAGAAGATGACTGGGAAGTTTGGTGTAACTCCCTGAGCAGACTTCAGTAACAGCTGTGGCAATGCAGGCGGTTCATCTATCAGTGCTATTTAACAGCGCTAACTAAACACTTCCAGTAACAATAATACAACCTCGTACCTGCTGCAGCTCCGCGACGAAGTGGGTGAGAAGGTGGCACAAAAGTGTTTCTGTACTTCCTACCTGTCTGTAAGCGCCTGGAGTTTTCCTTCGCTATTCTGTATGTTGAGGGCTGTTACTTGTGCCTAAACTTCATGGGCTCATTTTTTTTTTTTTGAGCAGAGCAGCAGACTGCAGAAATGATCCTGACCAAATCGGTGTGGTGCCTCGTGGCACAGGCACTGCCCCCTCGGAGGACTGCACAGTCTTCTATCCGTTTTAAAGATAACCGCACAAAAACTAAGTGAAATTTATTCAAGTCAGTACTTTACTGGGTTTAACCCCTTCTCCAGTGTTCCCAGTGAAAAGGTAAGACAGTAGTCGTTTCACTTTCAGGGAGCTTTTAAAAATTATTTTCTATTTACTACACTTCCAATGAACTCATTTTTTCCCCGGAGATTTGAAGTATTTTAACTAACAGTACAGTAGTACACTTACGTTATATGGCAGGGTTCATTTCTGTCCTTCAGGCAGTGCCCTACTTCCCATTTCTTTTTTGTGGGAAACGTAGTTTTAGCATATTTTGATCCAGCGTGAGTATTTTTCACTCCACACCAAGGCGCATCTAGTTTCATTTCAAAAAATGAATTAAGAGTAAGCAATTGTTTGAGAATAGCATGAGACAGTTTAATCAACTACTTCCAGAGATGGAAGTTCTTGCAATCTCTTTCTATCTGTGACTTCCAATTCAAAATGGAATTTAAGAGATTTGGGCAATTCAGCCCCTTCAGACTGTCTGGATTTTTGTAACGCTACCGTCAGGATTTTACATTTAATAGAAACAGCAATAATAGTAACAGTATCCCTGATTTCCTCTGACAGCTAGATACGCTGCCTGCGTTCCACAGAAACTTCCTCTCTAACACGTCTGTACTTCAGGGCAAATAAATTCTAAGGATTTAGGCAGTTTGTCGTTTTCCTTTCTCAGATTCAGAAATTAAAGTAAATACGGTATTCGCAACTGCTAACTATTGATAATTGAACATGCAAAAAAACCGCATCTCTAGTTGGTCAATTAAAATCACTGCTCATCAGGCTGAGCGGGAAGTTCAAACCTTCCACCTTACTCCCTTTAAAGAGCAGTTGTTTCCAACTGCTGCCGCTGCCACCAGTGACAGCCACTGGCCTGTGGCACCAGCTACAAGCTGACACACC
>NW_010408529.1:523-11921 GCF_000710305.1 Buceros rhinoceros silvestris | reverse complement strand
CCAGCTACAAGCTGACAGCCACTGCCCTGTGCCTGGCACAGCCCCAGCAAGGCAGATTTTAAAAGATACTCAACCAGGGCTCCGGTACCCAGGTACATTTTCTGGGCTTGTCAATTTGTCCTTTTTATCTTCCTCTGTGATGTCAGGAACTGTCATGGCAGCTTGTTCCTTCCAGCAGAAGGCTGAAAAGGAGTATTTCTGGAGCCTGTGAACTGCTTTCCAAAGTGCAGAAACAGCCAGTCCACCGTCTCCTCCAAACTCCTTAGGTCCTGATTATACCTCAAAATTGCTACACAGGCGACATCACATTGCCTGATAGTGTTTAAGTCACAAACTGACCAAGATACAAAATCTTACCAGTCTCTATCATTAATCGGTCACTAGGAATTGATTTCAGTGTTTCCAAGTTGGCTTCTGTTTTCAATGAACTAGAAGATCAGAGTTTGGTTAAAAGAAAAGCCAACATAAAAAGTGTATAGAAGTTACTACTTCGACTGTTTAGCAGCAAAGGCAGCTTCCTAAATAACTTCGTCAGTGAACACTTCTGCTTCGTTTTTCAAAGGCGCTGCCTGTAAAGTCAAGCTCTGCAGAAAAAGGAGAATCTAGAGAGTCACTCAGCGAAGCCATCTCTCCCCTGAAAGCCAGGAGAACCCCTGCCTGCGCTGCCTGCACTCGCCTGGTCGCAGCAACCCACGGAACTTAGGCAGTGGTGCCGGCTGGCTGTCAGCCAGCTGCCTGCTGAGGATTCAGACTGCAGATAAGGCTGCTCTGGCTGCGTGTGCATTACACCTGGCTTTGACGTGGCAACTTAAAATTACGCAGTTTTTTAAACGCTGCTCAGGACTCTTCTGCATTCAACAACCTTATTTATCGGCAAACAAGGATTGATCTGAGGGTAGAACGCGCCTAAGACTAGATTAACTCACTGAGCTGTGAGATGGGAACTTGTTATGGCTAACAGACTAATGAGTGCAACAGACAATTAAGCATCTAGTGAGCTTTGAAAACTTGACCTCGTCGACAGTGAACAATTTAAAATAGATTTATTTCAGATAAAGAACTTACCAGCCATTTATTCCAATATAAAGATCCAAATCTATTATAGCTGCTGCCTCTTCCTTTGTGCCGTCAAAAGAATGTACCTAGAACACATAGAAACAGAGATGCACACATATATACAAATATACTGCGCTTTAAACTCCGATCACTGAAAAGTACGTGTTGGTTCTTATTTCAGTCATGAACACATTACACATCAACACAACATAAAGATGAGACGCGGCTCAGGCGACGCTGAGTTTGGGCAAAGTTCAGGCTGAAGTCCCTTGAACAGTGCCACAGCAGTGGCCACCACGTTTCGCTGGGGGTAGAACGCGGGGAGAAGCCTATCCAGCGGCAGTGCTTTCGGCCCAGGACCCTCCTGTAGCCGACAGCCGGGAGAACACATGCAGGAATGAATCCTGTGCGGGCTGCATGTTGGCGTCCCCTCCTCAGTATTCCCTACTGTCAGGGATGCAGTGGGAGCAGTGTTACGTTCTCCACAGATTTAGCCCACAGGAAGCAGAGAGACAGTCTACTTGGTCACCCCAGCAACTGAAGAGGCAAGTGGCAGGTCGCGAGGTGCAGACAGCGTAACGCCTCTGGGCAGCGCAGCTTCTCCGCCCCAGCGGAGTAAAGCGCCTGTCTGCTTCCCCGTGCTGCGAGGGGCACGGTCAGGGGCAGAGGGTGCCTTCCTGTCACATCTCCACTAGGTCCCGGTCCGGCAGACAAGGGAAGCTGTACCGTATTACGTAACGGCACACCATGCAAAGTGCTGAGCGAGGTGAAGGATTTTGCATAAACAAAAGGGAAACCCGGGGACCGAGCTATTTCTGTAGGAGGTGTGGTCTGATGTTAGTAGGATGGAATAATGCAAACATTTTATTAGCTGTGGAAAAGCCTGTCGTAATGGAAACCGGAAAGAGTTTGCTGGACTTTCCTAACTATCATTGACAGTTTTTCAAGTTACGGTTTTGCATTAAAATACCTATCTGAATATTTGCAGACATAAAATAACCAAAAGGTACATCTGGATCTCATTTGAAAATGATGTCTAACGTCAGAAGCAAATGTTTGTGGTTATGGCTTCCACTGGGAACATGCATCTAGACTATCTGTGGTCTGAATGCACTGCAGTTACCGACACTGTAGAACTGGGAAAAGGCCAATGTCAATTAGTAGGTGCCTGAACTGCCCTTCTGACAGGCCAAGAAAAATTTCTCATGTCAGCTGCAGTGCTTTTCCTCAGCCTGTCTTCTTACCTTGTGAAAAAACTGTTGAATAAGGAACAAAAAGAAATACTAAAAGAGACTGGAAAACACTTATTAACTAATAACAACTTTAATCTTGTATCAGGAAGCCTACCCAGATTCCATGACAAGCGAGGAGCTTCCTATTAAGCAACAGGATTCACACACATGCATGTGAAGGTGCTTACTACACTGAAGACCATACTTACCACCCCTCCCACGAATCGATCTCGGTTTCTTCTGATGATGTCTGTGAAAAGAAATAAATAAAAATGCAAGACAGCTTTATAACAGACACAGGTGAAAGACTCAGGTTTCCAGATTTTTCATGTTCACTTGTTGTTCTGAACACAACGTTCCCAAACAAAACCCACCTAAAAATTCAGCATGTGAGTTTCTGCAGTGAAGGAACATGGGCAGTTGCGTCTGCTCTGACAGGTCAAATTGTTTTTCAAAATACCTGTAAAATAAAAATCAGCTTTAAACAGAAACTCAGTGTAAGAGCAAATAAAGACAGTAGAAGAGTTTTTTCCAGCTTCTGTCCTCCAGAACTGAAGACAATTAAAGGATTTTCCATGCAAAAGCTCTTACTTGTGCAAGGCTTTAAAGGAGCTCTTTCCCACGGTATGTTCATGTAGTGGTGATCTGTGCTGGGAGACAGGTAAGCAGCCAAGAACATCAACGCTGCACAACACCCACACATATATGCTGAGCACGTACTCCTGGGTAGTGGGGGAGCTGGGCTTTCTTTTTATTTTGCTATTCTTAATGAAAGAGGAACTGACTGTTCTCTCCACAGAGTTCTGAAGTGTCAGGAATAGGCGCGTGAGGACCACACAGAGACCACGACTTCAAGAACACACGGTGAGGGCGAGTGAGGGAGCACAATGCAGACTTCCACAGTCTCGAATGGCCAAAACCGCATCAGAGCCGGCTGGCCTGTAAAGGAACCACCCACAGTCTTGGTTTGCCCTTCCGAGAAGGTCAGTCTGTCCTCTCTTGGGCTGGAACAAACACCACTATTGGGCATCCTGCTTCTGCCCCATTCTGCCTACTGTCTCCACTTTCAAAGTCTTCCAGAGTTTTCTCTCCTTATCTTTGTGTACTGCATCCTTTCCTTTTCACTCATTTTATCCCTGCCTCCTACTCCTAGTATTCCCTTTGAAGGAGTAACAGCGAGGCAGCCATCCTATGGAGAGACATGAACATGTGGGCAGAGGGAAGGTAACTAGGTAGCCAGTTTCCAAAGGAAACTAATTAGCACTGAACTAACTCGTCCTTTGCAGCCAGTGCTGATCCCAGAGCACTGTCATTTCCCATTTCCGCCTGCCACGCTACTCCCAGGCGTGCAAATTACCCGTCCTCAGGAACCAGGGCAGAGGAACCCGTGCATGGCTGAAGGCCAGCCGGGCACAGGGGACGCGTACCCACATGGATTTGGAAGATTGCATTATGTGGACAAGGCAGAACAACCCTGCCTGTCCCAACAGGCTGGGGCTGTACGCGCGCACTGGATTTCTTTAGGCGTTGCTGCTGAAAGCTGTCCAGGGCGCTGGGGCTTCAAGTACCAGGCACTTTTCAAAGGCAAACTCTGGAGCCCGCATACAGCTGGGTATGATTCACAGATCAATCACGAGGAAGTGGCAGCAAACCATAGGTTTGATTGACATTTCCCTAACATATAAATAATAAACACAATTAAAAAAAAAAGACAATGCAACTGATCATTATATTTTGTGCAATTTTCACCATTTTCTATATATTACAGGTTGACATTTCTCTGATAAAAGTTACCTTCCCTGTTTATCAGTACAGATCTTTCAGATAAAACAGGTGGAACAGAAATCAGCTATATCATTAAAAACTGACATGAAAATTCAAGAGAATTAATTGCACCTACTTTCAATCTTCTTTGTAGTTTAGATGCTGTGCTTGTTTGACTAAATATAAACGTAATTGGAACTCATGACTGCTCTTGCAGTTAAATAGCTACAGTTTCTTGATCACTGGTGAGGTGTTTTTGAAACAGAAGGCTTGTTTTGTAAGGAAATGATGTTTTAGAGACTGAGCTGCAAGTAAATCCCCTAAGTAACTTATTGCCAATTTCAGTCTAATTTTGAGAAGTTGTGATCTTGAAAGTACAAGGTTTAGTGCCCCTAAAAATGGAAAGACAAGTCGATTTTTTTCCATTCGTAGCAACAACGAAGCCTAACACATACTGCTGCCTGCCCTGTCAAAGAGAAAACGGAGGTGAATGGGGAAGTTCTTGGAGAGCAAAAATAAGAAAGGAAAAAAGGAAAGACAGACCCTGGAAAAACTTGAAGAAACCAGACGTACAGTGATCAGAATGGAACAAAATAACTCAGTAGGAGACTAAACCTTAACTAGTTCCGGTGCTGAAGGAACCACCTTTTTCTCTGGGTGAGCAGACTGTCAGTCAGTACTTGCTCGTTCTGTGTTGCTTCTCAGTAAATAAGTTTGAAGCATTTCTGCAGGTTGCCTGCAGGTTTGGTTTTGTCCACAAAGTTCAAATACTGTGGTATTTTCAGGTTTGGGATCAAGGCACTAAAGGAGCTGAAGCAAACTGGTCTCACTGAGGTAGAATACCCCCAAACAAACAATTCCAAATTCATTATGAGTTATAGTGCATCCCCTCCAATTCAGCTGAGAGAACTCCTGTTTCCTTGTCAGTAAGCCCCACAAACCTGTACCAGTAGCACAGCAGAAGTGAAACTTCTATAGGCTTATCAGCCCATTTATAATGGGACCTTCCCCATAACATGAAAGCAGTGTCTTCCCCTAACTACCATTGAAACCACCATTTTCTGTTGGAAAAGTTAAGAGAATGGAGAAAAACTCTGCCAAAACCAGCTCTTTGGCTGCTTCAACGATGGAATTTGCTCTTTCTTTACTAGCTTTCAATCCAAGAAAAAGGATAAAAAACAAAATAAGGTTAATTTTTTTACGGGTGAAAATTATCCAGAAGAAAATACAGCATAATTAACTAGAAAAGAATGATTAAACTTTAAGCAAAACAGAGGCTATGCTGAGCTCCTGCCCACTGGGAAACTGCCATCCTTCTGTTCCATGGGCTAACTCTGCAGCTGCTTGCCAGCTACCCCAGTGACTACCGTAACCGCCGAGCTACAGATCAGCTGAAAACCAGGGACCTGCTTCCATGCGCTTCACACCTCACCTTCCTTTTCTTTTTTTTAGTTCATTTATTAAGCATACATTGAAGATTAATTCAAGGAACTCACCATCCGGTCTGCTAATGGTCATGAAAGCCAGATTGTATCCAACTCCATAACATTCACCTTGCAGAAATGAGAACAGCCCCAAACCCAGACCATGCTTCACAAACGCGTGGAGAATGAGGGGCAGAGAAAGCTGTCCATTCAGGAAATCAGAATTTACAAACACAGCGTTTGCAGGCATCTGTCCTTGAGGCTTTCTGTATTTCTTCACTCCCTCACATTTCTTCCTATCTGTCTTTTTCATCAATCACTGCCTTTCAACTGCAGTTTTCAGGAAGAGCTTCCAAAGAGCTCTAAGAAACTAGATTTACATATGATTCACTGAAATACCTCAGATAAAAACCTTCTGTCATTATCAAACTTAATTAGAAAGGACTCACCTAGCACTTTAAAAGGGATTTCTGTTGCACCCTGTCCCCTCTTTCCTCACAACCTCATTAGAAGTTGCTTAGCAGTTGATTAGAAGTTTTTCACTACAGGTCTTCAGCGGCAGTCCATCAGATGGGGAAAATCAGGCACATTTTTTTCCTCCCAGTAACATCAAGGTAGTAAAGATCTTAAAACACGACACTCCACCAGTGTTTTACTTTGCCAGGGAAAAGAAACAAGTTATGCTCCAAGGTGTGCTTTGCTGAACTGAGCACTGAATTCCAGCAGGAAAAGGAGTTCTGTTCACTTTGCTGAGTGTTCTGTTGCATTATGAAGAAATGAGCTACACCTACTGCTAACGTGTGCCCAGTAGAAAAAACACAACTAACCACTGCCCCCCAGTGACCAGTTTGCTGAGGACAGTAATACGCAACCGCAGTTCACTAATCACTGAGACTATTTCAATTTATCTCTTATATCTTTCACCAGTTTCCTTTGCAGAGAGGTCTCAATACAGAGCAAGCTGATTATGGGGGCTGTGCTAACGTCTTTCTGTTCAGTGTCTCTGCTGCCTGCATTACTGTGAAACAGATCCCTCCAGCTCCCCAAATCTCCTTTTTCATCAGCTCAATTGTCTGCTCCCAGCTAACACCTCCCTCACTATAAGCTGATTTTTTCCCACTGCTGACCTATCCTTTCTGACAGTTCTGTTCCCCTCCCCATGTCTTCAAACAATAACCCAACTGTTCTTTCACACGCTACAGTTACATTATTCTCCCCATGAGTCTATTAAGAGTTCTTGAGTATGACCAAGAATGAACATCTGTCACACCCAGAAACCCACAAATTCTGATCAAATTTACAGAAAAAGACATGCTAAGTCAACGCCAGGCAGGTAGCAAACTTTAGCACATAGCACTACTTGAATGTAGGCAACTTTAAAGTCCCATTTCTGGAAAAAAAAAAAGAAAAAAAAGAAAAAAAAAAGAGAGCACGCCAACCTTGCTAATCAGAGCTCTAAACCTGACCTTAACGTGGTAGAACACAAGAGAGAAAACAATCCTGTCAATTGCTACAAGTGAATTTATAGTCATCAGAAGTTTCTTACTTGAGTTGGATGTCCTTTGGGCAAAATTCTAATCTGTCAAAATCTACAAACAGAAAGAACAAAAACCCATTTAGTGTTTTAGAATTTTTTAATATATGTCTAGGAAAATAAAACAAACGGAAGTACTAAGATAACGCTTACCTAAGCCACATTCTCCAACGGCTATTACCTTAGTCTTATTTTCTTCAATCAGACTTTTTAGTTCAGATAAATACTGTTCAGGGCTACTCTGCTCAAATTCTCCACAGCGGGTAGGATGACAGCCAACTGTACTGTAAAACATGTCTAAAGCAAGATGGTATTAGAAGGATTTAAGGAAAAAAGAAGAAAATTTATTTAAGGTATAGACAGTATCTGTAGCTGGACTTTTTAAATAGCTTATAATTTAAAGACAGAACTTCCTTTGAACATCTTTATTTTGGTGATGATTTTACTACACTGATGTTTTCTGCTTTAAAAATGTTACGAGTTATCTCCAGTGGAAGGGGGGTGTGTTTGTGTGCTTCTTCTCAGTACGCAGTATTTAGTATTCTCCAATACTGCAACTCAGAGTTTAATTATTCTTGTGGTCCGTCCCTCAACAAGTCATACCACTGTTGAGCTTGGAAGAGACCTCTTGAGATCATCTAGAAATACATCTCGTTCAAAATGCATCAGGTTATCCTCAGCTGTAAGGTTTCCATCGTGTGCCTCTACATTAGCTGTTACCAGAATTTCACAAGCAACATCTAGCCTGATTTACCTCCGTATCTCATCTAGATCACCTCAGTGCCAAAACTATCCTTTCTGCTAAGTGCCTTGGTGTCAGTGTAACGTACAAGTAAAAGCCTGCTGGGAGGGAAAGGCCACGTAAGGGCCTGAGCAACCCGACCTGACGTTAACGCTAGTCCCGCTTTGATGGAAGTGGGGAGGTGGATTGGGTTGGACCAAAATACCTCCTCGAGTTCATTCCAACCTAAATTATTTTACGGTTCTGTTCATAAATAGTACTTTAACATGTGTTTTAGTTCAAATACTTATTTAATTAACTAGTAGAATGGTATTTCCATTTTCACAGAAAGAAAGGGAAAGCTAGGAGAACCATAAAGAGAACAACACCTCTCTTGTTCAGGCTAGTCATGATAGATTGGTAAGTAAAAAACAAAGAAAAACCCAGTGAAAACATATATTCCACACCATATCAGCATTCTATCTCATTTCTAGAAGAGGGCCTTGTAAAAAAAATTTTATTCCAGAAATTTCCTGTAATTTCTATTTTTATCTAGAAATAGAAATTACAGAGAAGACCAATTCCTTCCAACACCCAGGGATCTACAGAGCAACATCCAGAAACCCAAACAACGTGTCCATCCCATTCTGAAACATCATTTCTCATTTCAGTCTGAGATTCTGTAAACACCTTTTGAAGGTCCTTTTGAACTCTTAATTCTGAGAGTGGAGAACGTTTTTTGAACAACAATGTAAGTTTAAAGTGAAAATACCGTTTGTTCGTGCCAGCTGCAATGCATCTTTACTATCTTGTAGACTCCCACCTGTAATCAAAAACTTGGAAGAAGAAAAGTACGGTCAGAGAGCATGTTCTTCTCTGAACATCAAACAGAAGGTTTAGGAAAGCCCTCAGATATAAGCGGAAATCTAGACAGAGAACATCAGAAGACAACACACCAGGTACTGAAACCTCTTTTTTTTTCTTTATCAAATACATTCTATGCTAAACCATTAAATGAGTAAAATACTTCTTTGTGTAGCAATATTAACTTCATTAGGCAACGACTCAAGAAAATTAATTTGCATTCTAGAAATTATATTCAGAAACATTCTCCTGGTCTTACAGGTGGAGAAACTAAAATACCCAAAGACACGAGTAAGTAGGTAAACCCAGAAAGGAGTCTCTGTCTGAGCAGGGGTTATGAACGGAAGAGTTTCTGGCTCCCATCTTTTATTTTTACCTTAAGATCAAAGGTTATGACACCAGCACTGTTGCTTACAGTGCTTTTTGGACCACACTCATCCCTAGCCATGCTACACCCGACCCATTCAGCACCCAGACAGACATTCCTGCAGTACGCTCCGCCAGGGATGGACAGATCTCAACAGCACCCCAGACAAACAAGCTGAGCTGAAACCGGCTCAGTGTAGCTACAGTACCGGGAAAAACTGCACCAAAAAATTACTACGGATCAGCAGCTGTATGGTAAAATAGAAGGATTTTCAAATAAACAGGTTAAGCTTCTAGGCAAATAGAAACGATGTGGGATGGAATCGACTTCTGACACCATACAGGCCGGCGGCAAGGCTGAAAACACAGCTAAGGACACAGAGCTCCCGAATTTCACTTCTCAACCCACCGCCCATCTTGAAAAAGTTATGCAGCCAATCTATTTTTTGTGATAAAAATAGGGAAATTGCCACTTACTTTCAGAGGGATATATAAAGATTAAATAGCACTTATACAGCACGTATAAACGCAGTAGAAGTGGCAATGATTCTGCACTTGCTGCAGCGCGGTGACCTCTCCATCACTAGTGTTCTTTTTCTGTCTCCCAGTTTATTTGATACATTTTTCAGCTGAGAGCCTTTCAGCGAACTTCCGAGATGCCTGTTCCTCCTCTAGAGGAGGGTGCATTTATTTCCAATTCACAGCCTTGTTACTGCAGTACATTTTGTGACTGTGCGCTGTATTCTATTTCAATGCATATTTTTAATGCATATTAGAGAGAGACAGGCAGGTGGATCGTTATATCTGAAGGAGCGTGGTGTACTGCTGACAACACCGAGTCCCAGCTAAGAGTCACAAACCTGCTCATAACGACGCAGTTTAAATACACACAAGCCAGTATTCACTAGCAGATATTCAGATGTCTAACTGCAGGAGTTTATGGGCACTCCCAGCTCTTCTGCCACTAGCCATTTCCTTTACATATAGAAATATGTGAAGGATCACTATCAGAAGAGTTTTTGAGTTTTGATCTGTAGCAGTAACTGCTGAGCGAGTCGCTTGCAACACAAGACGACAGGAGTGGCTGCCTATAATTCAACTAACATGGGAGATTAGGTACTAGTTGATTGCAGTAGGTCAGAGGAGAACATCTGTCCGTTGAAACGGTACAAAAGAAAGTCTACATACATAGCACAAATGATACCATGGAACTTAAATAACGGATCTGTGCAAACGCACAGGACACCTCTGCTTTGTGCTACCGAAAAGAAGTTACAGCATTTCCCACTGCAAATTCCAAACACTTGTTTTAATAGTGATCACTTAAAAGCAAAGAATTAGAAAACAGTTAAAATATTAAAGAAATTTTATTAAATTACCTTTTTAACGCCAGCTTTGACAGCTCTCTCTACCACATCCAAAAAGTCATCTGCGAAAGTTCACAACAATGTCATACAGTGAACTTAAGGCTTTATACCATCATTTAACTACTTTTCAAATAAAAATCACTTTCACGCAGTCAAATTGCCCATCACAAACAATCTTTAAACACACTTGATTAATCTTTAGAAGACAGTAACTGAAGACCCAATTTAAATACAAGGTGTCAACAGTTTTTCACATACTTTAGTAGACTCTGTTTTTACATCTGTGTCTACAGGCTGTGAAAGCAAAAAAGCATCAGTCATAATTAGTAGCTACGATTCAGCAATGCAGGACTTTAGGAGTTTATTGTTCATAATTCTCAGATCGGTTCCTTCCATGCGATCCTAACACAAATACATCAGCAATTTTCTATTTTGCTCTAGAAGCAGCTACCTGTATGGCACCTTAATAGCAACTCCATAGAAAAGAGTGTATTTTGCTTGCAACATCTAACTTATTTTGTCACACTTTCTTCTTTAAGCCACAGCCAATAATAAGCATCCAGTTTCTGAGGAGAAAAAAAATAAATTCTCACTTTCTGACAAGTAAGAGGCTTCCATTTTACCAAGAGGGATCCTGTCCTCCAGCAAATACAAAGAAACACGTACCTTGATGTTTCTGTGTGCCCCTGTAGACTCCTCTGAACACAGGATCTGTCAGGTTAACACCAATATCTACGAAAACGACAAATACAGGAATCAGATGTTACAGTTGCTCAACGTTTCACTGTAAGCATTAGCCAACTAGGTAAGACTAGGAAAGCGTATCTCAGTAGTCCCCGACTTCCACACTGCCAGGCCATATAAAGCTTAAGGGTAAGTTCACTTGCGTAACTTGAGAGCTTACTTCTTACTAGAAGAGACAGAAAAATAGAATTTTGACCTTCTGTACAGCTCCAGGCTTTTCACTGACTGTGTAAGACACACCCTGATAATCACCAGAGCTAATACACATACACTGTTTATTGCAGTTAATTGTGCTTTTCACACAAAACCACTGATTTCTCTCTGCC
>NW_010408529.1:0-209 GCF_000710305.1 Buceros rhinoceros silvestris | reverse complement strand
CCCCCCCCTGCCACAGCCTGCCCTTCCAGCGGGAAGGGAAACCTTCCAAGGTAGCATTAGGTTGCTCACACAAAACCTCCATCTGAACCGACCTTCTGAACAGATTCACGTACGTCCTGCCGAGCCTCCTAAGAGCATTAGCGCTTGCACCCCATGCAACGAGGAGCCACCACGACCTGGCGCCAGGGCCCAACGGCGGGCGAGGGGCC
>NW_010408528.1:0-18049 GCF_000710305.1 Buceros rhinoceros silvestris | reverse complement strand
AAGTATAATATTATATATAAATATAATAAATAAATAATAGGAGACATAATTTGTTCAAAAAGCCTTTAACAATACAGATTTATTCAAATGCCAGTTAAAAGAATTAGAGCTGTAAGAAAACAAAATTCTTAAATAATTCCCCACATGAAAGGAGATACCTGTACCTTTCTGTTTTAAGACAGAGAAAATACAAAACCCGAGTCCCAAATCTCTGTGCAATATTTGTTTGGTTTTGATATCCCTATTGCTTTTCTCTTGTTTTTGTTTGTCTTTGTAGTCTGCATTTGCATTTTGGATTTCTTCTCATTATTTAAGGGGTGAAAGAAATCACACAGTTACAGTCCTATTGTTTACCACAATAGCTAATCATCCCTTTCTGGAAAATAAGCACCACTAAGGTTCCTGGCTGCCAAATTTGCATTCAGTTCCCAGCTAGCAGGTTTGCATGTTTCTTTATGAGAATGAAACTACATCTCCCGTAAGGCAGTGGAAAATAGAAGAGAAAATAAAGTTTAGTACTGTGATCAAATTTTAGAAAAATAAATATCTTGGTTCCATTCAGAAACAGAGTATGCTTGGATAGATTGGACTGACACAAAATAAAATAGTCATTTTTTCATTATATTCAAATAATCTTACCACAGAATTAAAAAAAAATTGAAATGTTCATTATTTTTTTTTAAACAACGAAACAGAAAAATCGATACAGTTCTACTCAGATACATGTTTTTTAACATATAAACTATTAATCGCAGTGGGTTTTGAAACATGCTTAAGAAAGCATTTAGAACTTATGCAGTCTGATCAGCCAGGTTTTGAGACATAACCAGAATCTGAAATACCATATTAGGTGACCCTTAACCCTGGCAACCTTAAGGAGTAAACTAAGAATGAAAGTGATGACAGTGCAAACCCAAGGTTTTACATCCATCATAATTGAAAAGAGCAACCAAACTGCATTTTGTGACTAGCTGATGAAATAGGTATCACAGGTCATAGACATGACATAGTAACTGTCAAAAAAGTCAGAGGATGTTAGATAATCCATTGTCTTATAAAGACGAAAGAATTTATTTTTGATAAATTGCCTCGCCGTTTTGCAAAGAATTCATGGCCACAAACTCATAGAAACATTTTTAGATGTTACTATTTTTGAAATCAAGATTGACCACACCAATTATGGAATCCCTTCTTTTTTTCTTCTAATTGTTGATTTGTTTTCTTCAATGACTGCTGCTCACTTAGTTCCACAGTTCCACAAGCTCTGCATGATTAAAGATGGTGGTAGTGGTTTTCTTTAGTAATACAGTAGCTGGTGTCATGATCTGACAGTTCAAATCTGCCTAATGTGAGCATGCTGTCATTTCTTATGATCCCAAGGTTGTCTTACTAGCTTCAAACATCTTTCTGGGTATTAGAAATTACTTCTGATAAATGCAAGAGATTTTCAGTAGCCAGCATCATTTTAATTCACAACGTATTCTGTGTCTTGCAGTCAAAGAAGACAGACAGAATCTAGTTTAGGCATACACCTGAGAACTCTGTTGGCGTTTAGATAATGTGTAAAGCTGATGGCTTTAATTCAGGATGTCAAGAAAATCAATTTTCCACTGACATGTGACTCATGACACAATCTGAGTACGTATTTGACCGATACCATTATAGAGTTAACCTATAGCCTAAGTGCATATACTGGTTTTGGCTGGGGTGGAGTTTGTTTTCTTCGTAGTAGCTAGTAAGGGGGCTATGTGTTGGATTTTGTGCTCCACCACGAGGGAGCGAGCGAGCGGCAGTGTGGTGCTTAGTTGCTGGACAGGGCTGAAACATGACAGACTAAAGAACTGTACTGAATCTGGCTGGGGTGGAGTTAACTTTCTTTATAGCAGCCTGGTGCTGGTCTTTTGGATTTGTGACTCAACCAGTCTCGATAGCACACCAGTGTTTAATGGGTGAACAGGACTAGCACAGATTCAAGGCCTCTGTTTCCCACTCCACTCCCCCAGTCAGTAAGCTACAGGTGAGCAAGACTGAGATACAGCTGGGACAGCTGATCTGAGTGGACCAAAATGATATTTGATGCCGTATGACATCATGCTCAGCAACAAAAGCCGGGTGATAGTCTTTCCAAAGTAACTGTTGCTTGCAGGGTGGCTGGGCATCAATCCGCTTGTGAACAAGATGAATGATTGCCTTTGTATCACTTGCGTCCTTCTAACTCCACCCACCCACCCCCTTTCCCTTCACTTACTGAACTGTTTTTGTCTTGACCCATGAGTTTTTCTCTTCTGATCCCTCTTGGGGTGAGAGGGGGCAAGCAGCTGGGTGGACGCTTAATTGTTGGCTGGAGTCAACACACCACAAGAACACAACCTTTCAAGCGACTTCCCATTTCACATAGCTTTGTAGTAAAAGTTGTTTGTGTTTTAATATGAACACAACAGAATGGTCAAATTACATGTTAACATTATCACATTCCAGACAGTAATTAAAGCTTCAAATGCAAAATACACTAAAAAACTGGTCTAAGACATAAGTAAAAGTTATAATAGCATACTATAAAGACAAAGAAAGAACCGCATTACACGGTATACCTCCAATTATCTGTTCCTTCCCCCTTCCTTTCAAAACTGTCTTTTTTTTTTTTCCACTTTCTTTTAAATTATGTTTCCTTCACTATTCCCATCCCTGCTGAGTCAATGCCATTTTCATTGATACACAAATATGGAATCTGCATCATTGATATACAAGGCAGGAATGAAATGTCAATATTCTCTTTGTAACTGATGTTTTAGTCCTACCGTGTATTTCATTGGGAAGACTAAATGTCAAATATCAGCAATTACACAATGAACACATGACATTTTATATATTTGGTGGCTAAACAAGAAAAAAAAGTACTCACTGAATATACATTTTCTGTGAAATTCTGACCAAAACCCATGAAACCGCTATACAAAGAAGGACATAATTAGTCTCAGTTCAAAGATTATAAAATTTTACTTTGAATATTCCTGGTACAATCTTAAATACATTCAGTGTGACATTTAAGAAGGGGTACCATGACTGAAGGGCAAGGAAGTGAGGCAGGAATTTTAATTTTTCTACATTGATTTTTAGTGCTGAAAGAATTTGATTGACAATACTGGCAGCTAAAATCCTTAGTATTATCTATGGACTTGATACGATTGCTAATTCAGCTAATCTCCTATACAATTTACAGCAACTGTGCCTAAATTTTGACCTCTGGAATAGTTATTAGAGCAAGAAGGAAATTGAGTGTCTTTGTCCAGTCATTGTATGGCCTTCATGGTGAAATAGAAGAGTGGTCAATTTTTATGACATTTTTTGTTGACAAATGCATTGACAAGCAGGATGAAACATCTACATCACTTTCTATCCCTCATAAACAGCCACTGACCGCAAGTTAGTCACTCGTAAGTGAAGGTAAGACCTAAAACTCCACCTTCCAGAATGGAGATACTGTATCCATAATACCGAAAACTTTAAGCAAAAATATTTTGAAGAAATATACATCTGTTCTAAACACAATGAAATGAACAGAAAGTCTTCTTTGGATGTACAGTGGAAAAGGAACAACCATATTACTGTGTTACTGATTTTCTTTAGGGAAAACAGGAAAATCTAACAAAGAAACAACACAGAAAATTATAGCCTTAGTATATGAATCCATTACTAGATCATTAATCAAATCTGATTTTCATAGTTCAATACACAAAGTTTGCTTTAAAGAGCCATATTACTCACTGGAATGAACTACTTAATTTTAGCATTTCATGTTTCTGCCATTAAATTCTGGGTTTTTTTCTCTTTCTGTTAGCTGTGAAGACAATCCTCTAGAGATCAGCATTTTAAGCATTTGTTCATGGCATCTCTTATGAACGTTCAATATGTTCTAAATCACATTTATGAAAGACACAAAATCAAGAAACAAACCAGGAATTTGTAGCAAAGAACAAGATGAGAACAGCATTGTTTTATGGACCTCACATTAATATAATTTTGTCTACATTCATATACTTAGTACTAGAAATTCTCTGTCCCTATCTTATGTTCTTGTTCAGGAAATCAAAGCATTTTCAGTTTGAGAAAAGCAATGTGATATATTGCCCTTATATTCTTGTAAACTATGACTGATCACCTTTAGTCCTTATTAATCAAGTCTACTGCTACTTCTCAGAAACACTAAGCATCTGCTCCAGTTAGTAGTCTTGAAAAAAAAAACATTGAATTGATGCCATACTCTCTGTCATATTTGCAAGAAAAATTTCTATGATGGTGGTAAGCAGTGTTCACTTTTGTAGATGCAGTATATTTCCTGAACAAAGCATTTGTAAAAGGGTGCATTCCAGCTCCCCAGCATGATGCGCACAGCATTGCTGTAGCGCCCCAGAGAGCATGTAATTATTGTGTTTCAAATCCATTATGCTTGTTATGTCAGACCATATATTCTTTTTTCCTTGTCATTAGCTTGCTGATAACAAAGGCTGAACTAATGGCACCAATGTCTGGTTTTTCGTGAAGCCAGTATAACCTGTTGTTGTATAATCCAGTTTCAGGGAAACCGGATTTTTCAGAAGAAAAGTTAGAGATTTTGGGTTTTTTTAACAAGCATTGTTTTTACAAACATTTTATTAAATCCAGATGAAAATTTCTCATATGAAAATACCTGACGTTACTTGGCTACGTATAAGAAATATTGGTGGTGTGTCAAAATTTATTCATGCATTAAATTTTCATGATATAATTACATGTCACTGTACAATGTACTGTAGTGCCACCGTACTGTACTTTCCATCTATACCGCAGAAAAGCACCATTTAAATTCATCTTTTCAAACATCCATAGCTTTGGAGCTTGGAATCTGACTCTTTGTAACCTTCACTAGTAAAAAAATAAATATCGTTTTCACATGAAAGTATTTATTTGTGCATGATGAGTGAAAAGTGTTTAAGATTATTTTAAAAAGATAAAAATAATTTTATCTTTTCAGTCACATTCTTTGACAGCATTTTGACCATTCTATTTTAATTGAATTTCTTGAAGAATGACGACATCATGCAGACTGCAATCTTTAAGACTCATTTGACAGCTATATTTTTAGAGGATATGTGAGATAAATATTTGAAATATGATGAAAACTGTACTTCCACGTTTTAATTTTGATCTGCTGAAAAAAATTGGATGGTTGCTACCAGCAATCGGATGACTGGGGTAGGAAGTTGATGGATGACTTCATATGTCTTTCATTTCATCCTAACAACACTTGCACAGTATATACTAAATTTTAGACAGGGTATAGTCTGGAGCAGCATTCCCTAATTTTAACACAGTGACTCATTAAATCATTCATAAAAATCTGTTTTAGCTTTCTAATTATGATTTTGTCAAAGTGATGGACACAAATGAAACTGCTGGGTAATGCTGAGCACTGCCATTTCTTCAGTGATGTTATAATGATGGATGGTACTATTATTTAAGTGGAAAGATTTGATTGTGGGTGTTGGATGTCTCCACATCTTTGACATATGTAATGACTGCACCATGGACACAAGCTATACTGGTCAGTGGTCGTGACTGGAACAGGTAAACGACATTGGGAATTTCAGATTAAGAGTATGCATTATAAGGTGTTTGAATAAAGACATTCAACTACATGATCTGATCCATTTTATCTCAAATAATTCCTGGAGTTTAGGCTCCATATTAGTCTAAGTTAGGTGAAAGAGTTGAGATTATATGAGTATTTGACATGTCTCAAATTTCTATTTTATAAAACTTGCTCAGTTCTCTTTCACTGTCAGCTCAGTATTCATATTCGAAGTTGACATTAGTAAAAAAAAAACACATTCAGTTTGATTTGTTGTCCAGTCTATACAATTGTAGTAGATTTCTGACTATAAATATCACAACATGGCTGAAAATGTAATTCACTTCACTATTTAATATAGTAACTCTAGCTTCTTGATACGTTGAGAAGCATGCTTTAATACTTATATGCGTTACATTTAAGTATTTTCTTCTTAGCACTTCATGCTACAGGAGTGTAAATGCTACAATTTCCATAAGATGCACAAATAATTTATGAAATATAAGATGCCTATCTTCAATTTAAACCATTGAGATTCTCTACTGTATTGTATACTTGGGAAGAGAGGAAAGAGGCTGTAAACAATAAATGGGTAGTCTGGAACAGCAGAGATGGGATGGTGAGAAAACATGTTTTTGTGCAAATAGTAGTATACTACAAAGTTTGAAAGAGTCTTAACAGTCAAGTCTATTAAAATGTTATTGGATGTCCTTCTAACTTTGTGAACAGTGGCATGTAGAGCTTTCTGAATGATAAGTATCACTTACAAGGCTGCTTGGAGGACAAATCTTTCAGTTCCCAGCAGCAAACTAATTAACTGCATGTTTGTAATTTCAATAACAAGGTAAATGGTCAAAAGTAATTTTTTCTAGGAAAACTGTACATCTTCTTGCAAGCATTTTTTCATTTTTATAAATTTTTCTTATGTCAAAATATTTTTTATGAAGAAAAGCTTGCTTAATGGAGTCATAACATTGTGAATATTTGCACTAATTGTGGGATATTTTCTGAAACCTTTGCCAGTCAATAAGTTTTCATGTGACCATTAACTTCGTAGGTTTGTTGTTGTTTGGTTTTTTTTAAATAGATATGGGTGCATCTTTTTTTTCATCTGTTAATCTTTGAAGATCATATAACTTTGATCATCTACTATGCTGAATAGAAACGCATGGTCTGTTCATGCCAGAAAAAAAACCATACATACTGTTGGATAAATTCTACATCTTAAAATAGCTAAAATCACTGGTCAATAAGTAACTTTTTCGTAAACATCATGTACAGCAACTAACTTACTATATGCTTGTCTATCCTCAAAGTCCATTGATCATTACCTAAAAAAAATTTTTCCTTTTATTTTACGTATTTGATCCAGGTTACTTCATGAATTTATCATATCACCCTACAGTTGTTTCCTACACTCTTCACTCATTTCTGCTCTTTCAAAAGAGCAACAATAGTTTATTATGTAAACCAAGAATTTTTTTTCCTATCGTTTTATTTCTAGAAACTATAACCACATTGTTTCTGCTTTAGATGACTTCCCAACTGTTTTCCAGTTATGGCAAAAATGAAATTTATACCATTCAGGTACCATCTGGTTTACTCTGATTTTCTCTCTCTTCTTTCTGCCACATGCTTCACTAGAACTTGTTGCTTACTGTTAGAATCATGTGTAGACAAGCATGGGTTTGACACAGCAGACAAATTTAATGTAGTTTTTGCATCACTTCAGTGTTCTCCAAAGTGTTCAGTATCACAATCACAAGATTCACAAGAATCACAAGATTCCTTTCAAAAAACAAAACAACAAAACAGAAACTCTAAAAAAATGTGTTATATATTGTCAACAGTGCAAAAAATGAAGTAATATAATGTTTTTTGTTTAAAGTGAAAAGCAGTATCATCCTTGCTTGCCATACCCTACAGCCTCCAAAACCTCCTATTGAATAAGCTCCATGCTTCTTCAGAGTAAGACTAACCTTCTCTGCTGTCCAGGGAGACAATCAGAGAAAAATAACACAAAATTAAAGCATGTAAATGAATGAGACAACTGTCTGTTGCAAGTTGTAAATGTTCTTATTTAAAAAATTCTATTGCTGTGAACTTGTTCCTATGACTGCATTATATAAGTCGTGTACAGATGTGTATAGAGAGTCCTGTAATGGCAAAAATTTGTGTAAGATAACTCACTCGAATAGTACTTTGTTTCTGAACTACACTCAGTGAGTATACTCATGAGTTTCCCCAGTGTCCCAGCACCTAGAATAGTGAACCAACACAGCCCCCAAAACCCTCGGCTTTCACATACCTTTTTTTCTTATATGCTTAGATGATTTGTCTGGGCATTCATCTCACTTCTCTTGCACTCTGAATATATATATCACGCTTTCCAGAAGTTTAATAACTTGGAGCCTTTGTTTGTGATTTACAGTACAGTATATTCACACAGTTGATTAGCCTGTGGGCTTTTCTGAGCACTGTAGTATGTTCTGGGCCCAGGATTACTTCCACTAGAAGTCTATCCCTTTCATTCGTGACAGTATCAGCCTGTTTGCAAGACATAAAAGTGAAAAATACCCCAGGATGCCTATTAGCTCTCAGAGTGAAGACACAAAGTTGACATGTGTTAATTTTGCCTGCCAGTTTGCATCAATTTGTAATGAACGGATGTGATACGTTGTGGTGACATGAAGACAAGCATTGGAGCTTTCTATCAATAGATACTTAATCTGCTTTCTTAACAGTTTAAATGAACAGATACTCACTTCCTTTCCCCATCTACAGTGTGATAACGTGTGTACACATTCACTAAAGAAAACGCCAGCAAAGCACAGACAATATGGGATACCAGAGGTTGTCTCTTATTTAGGTTCACATGGGCCATGCATTGTGGGCTTCCTAGAAAGAACAGCAGTGCAAAGCTTGACCTCTTTATCATATTTACCACATTTTGAATCATGATTGGACTTTGCAAATGTGGCCTTGCTTCTAAAGATAAACACTCGCTTGAAATGTACTTTTAAAAATGCAGCTACAGCAGGTTACACGTACAGCTCCTGCTCTACATGTGGCATCCAATGTCTTTTGACATCTAACATACCTTTTTAGATTTGGCTTTCTGTGATACTTTGACAAAAGAGTAGAGTGAACATGATGTGAGATCTGATATACTTACAACACGTAGACAAACCTCGTCATTCTTACAAATCCACATAACTTCAGCTACAGACAGAGTCGTACCTTTTCAAGGAGGCTGAAGTGGACATGTATTTGGTCAGAAACAGCATACATTTTGCTTTCTGTGCTGTATGCCTGGCATCTTCTAACTGGTCTTTGCCAATCTAGAATGCCCATTAATTTTAGTAGGTAGGTGATAGTAGTGGGCTAAATGAGTACCTGTTTTTTTCTGACTTTTACTTTAATTAAAATGAATGCGCTTCTGTTTGTTTTCCACTGAATGGCTTTTCTAGCCTGGAAAGCACTAAAACCTAGCACAATTTTGCCTTGAGCACAAAACTTTCATGAAGTCTAATCAAACTGACTAAGTCTTTGTCTCAGGCCTCTGTCAGATTAAGACATCGTTTCTAGTGTTTTTAATTCTTGATGAAATTGCAAAAACCCAACATATTACCATTAATGTCTTTGACTGCAGATAATGTTTTTTTGCTTTGTGATCTTATTTTTTTCTTGCAAGCTTTTAATGGACTGTATAGTCTTATTTTCTTGTCTCTTCTCATTTTTCATTTCCAGCCTTGTTTATCTCCTAGCATCTTCTACTTACTTCAATGCCCCCTTTTTCCTATTTATTCCTTTAGTTCTTTTGTAGACTATTCCCTCCCTTTTGGACTGTATTAAAGTTTTTAATACCGAGACTAAGATTTCAGGAGATTTTCTGCACGCAATCTAGAAAACAGAGATTAATTATTATCAGCTACATAATTTTCATGCCTCAGTTTCCTTACAGTAAAGAATTGGGGATTCAATGATCAAAAATTCCCATTGTCTTGTCACACATGGGTATGTTTGACATGGTTTGATTTGACAGCAATTCAATATTTATTGATAATATAAGGTAAATCAGAGAGTTTAATTTTAGCACCACATAATGATTAATCAATTTAAGGACTAGCAAGCGATTGATCAAAGTAAAACATCAACTTGATTACAGATTTGCAAATGGTAAGATTCACACTAACTTACTGTAAAATACCTTAAATCAAAATCTGTATATATGTATAACACAAAACATACACACATACAGACAAACAGAAATACTTGGATCCAGTGAAATATATCCTCTCTCATCAAAGTAAAGGCATAAAGCCAAACACCTAAATAGGTAGAGAGATGGGAGAAAGGGGCCAGACTACAGCCAAAATAACCCTCTTTGAGTTCAGAGTAAATGCAGTGCATGGGCACTACTCAGCAGGCATTTCAAGCAGGTGGTCTTCGCCCAGGTCTTGAGTTGACCTCACCAGCAGAAGATCCTTAGAGGCATCTCAGCTCAGGGGAGATGCTGGATACAGCTCACTGAGATCTAAGAGAGCTCAAAGGGTCTCATTTTGGATTGCTATTTTTAGGGTCTGAGATAACTGACTTTTGTCAGGTACTTTTTCATTTTGGCTTCACTTGAGTAATGTAATATTTTGTTTCATGCATGTCCAGATCTTGCTAGATGGTGGGGTTCTGCTATCCCCACTTTGGGTCATGACCCAGGTACAAGCGTATCATAAGAAGGTCCAATGTGATAAGAAGGGGAGTAGGAGCCAGGTGCACTGAGGGCACGCCTCGAAGATCTAGTCCACTGCAGGAGGTAATTGTCATTACTGTCCCCAGAGAACAGGGGAGGCAGGAGACACTGCATTTCACAATCCGTATTTGGCTTTTGCAATGCATTGCTGCATGACCCAGAAAGGGGAGTTGCACCCAAGTGGTCCATGAGTCTCAGGTACAACCGCCTGTTGTTCAGATGCAGCTAGACTTTTAGGCATGACTGAAGTGGAACAGCGTGTGAGCCTCGCTAAGATGAATTCCGTGAGCAACAATGATGGCATAGTGCAGCTAACATTTCTTCACTGTCAAACAAATTATTCTCTGAATTCTAATAATCTACAGATCTACATCTGTATTTAACAACAGACATTTGAGCTATGTAGAAATTACTGAACTATAAATCGACTTGTGTATTTCCACAGAGTGAACGTATTTGTTGTACTGCTGTACTACCATCTGTATGGCATTAACTATGTTAAACACTGCATAATTCTGAAAGTTAGGCTATTCTTAGTATCTAAATATATGCAAGGTATGGTAAAGGAATTCTCTGTAAAACAGTTGAAGTACTTAATTTTTACTACCTTTGAAAAGTTAGCTCATGTTTTCCAAACAGTTTAGATCTCCTGAGCTGGGTAGAACATAATGGACAAGAAATACTCTTGTTCTGAATCTATCTGCTATATTAGATATATATGCAAGATGTCTCCATTCAGAGCTGGTCCCTGGTGTTATTTTTCTTAGCACTCACTGGATTAGTTGCTGTAACAGAGAGACTTTTCCTCTGTCATGGTCAAATTGTACCACAGTATATCTGACATGAATATGAACACAGAAGACCAAAGCACTATGACTGCAAAAACCCTGAATGAATGGAAAAATTTGGGGAGTGGTATTAATAATTTTTGAAATAATTTCAGCCTAGTACTTTTAAACTGTTTTCTTCCAATATTTGCAACATATTCAGATGTTGCAAAAATTTTATGCATGAATTGCAGTTTGGATTCAACCAATAAATATCTAGAGATCCTGAACCCACCTCAGTCTTTGAGATCAGTGTTTTGGTTACCTTTGTGAACATTTGCAAAGCTACTGCCACTCTTCCCCTCTCCTCCCTCCTCTTATGTATATTACTTTTTTCCATAGAACCCTGACGGCTCCTTCCACGTAAAGAAGGCCAGAAGGGACTGCAGGTTGGTTCCTGCTGGAAGTCCTAGACTATCAGTAACAAAATGGATCCTGGAGTCCTCGAAGGAGTCTCAGAAGATTGTCTTGCTCATCCCACTGTATCAAGACATGAAAAACTGCAAACTAGTGAATACTGACAGATGTTTTTGTAGCTTGTTCTTACTGCTAGAAAGATTTTCAAGATGTCTAACCTAAATACTCACCCTGTGCACCTGCCATACACACAGAGCAAATATACTTGCCGATCTTAAAACTATTCTTCTTCCCTTGATTCCTCTAATAATCGCTTTTGGCTATCTTATTCAGTTTTCTGGGTAAACCAGCCACATATTCTATACATCTTCACATTCTTTCTAGTTGCTGTTCACTGGACTCTGCCAAAGGAACCCCTATCTTTCCTAAAATATAAGAGCTTCTGGAAGACCATATTTATTCTCTATACTTTCCATTGTGTTCTTTGACTTTTTAGCAATAGCATGACTGTTGTTTAGCTTCAGACCCACTGTAGCTCCTGGCTGCTACCTAACTAGTTGATCATTCTTCTATATTTATGCAGCTGATTAATCCTACTAACATGTAGTATTTTGTACTTCCCCCTCTTGAATTTGATCTTAGGGTTTTCAGTCCATTGCTTTAATTTGTTAAGATAATTTTGAATTCTATTCTTGTCCTTCAATGTTCTTTCTGTCTCTCCTAGATTGGTATTGTTTGCAAATTTAATTAGCACACTCTCTGTTGTCAGTTTCTCCTTCTAGCCCCAGTCCAGTGGATTCCCCTCTGTATATCTGAAAACAAAGCAAACACTAAAAATGTTTCTAAAATATCTCCTGTGGCCAATTATATTCTTACCATGATATTAATGCATATTGAGGTCAAAGATAAGTAATACAAATGAACAACTTATGCACTTAAATTATGTTACAGCATCCCACAGATGGCATTTATAAATACTGAATAATGCTAGAAATTTATAGTGCAATGTTATACCAATATTACAAGTAAGAACATGAAATGATATTATCTGTATTTCTGAACTTATTAAGTTACAACATTCTAAACAAACATTCATACAAAATCATTATCATCGTTTTAAACTTTGTGGTGTGAGTTTAAGGTGTAATTGTCTATTAACTGGCTCCAAGAGAACTTTTGGTATTTATCATTGTGTCACATTCTCTTTAACAGTGCGAGTACAAAGTGAAAAAACCCCCTAAATTCCTGCATTGATGGAAATGGCAAAGAAACTTTAGAAATAAACAGATATTATTCATCAATCTATCCTGAAGGTATCTAATCTTTCAGGTGTTTGTTTATATCATATACCATCGTCCTCATACTCCAGTGCTATGATTTGATTTACTCCCGTATTTTCTTTTTCTTTTTTGTCAGATACTATTTCAGTTCTTTCATGACTCCCATACACTTGTAAAATTCCCAGCATGTGCCCATGTAATCATAAATATCTCTTCTCTGTCATCTCTCTAGCATAGCCAGGACCCCACCCTCAGAGGAATACAGAATTAGAATAGTGGTAAGAAATGGAGTCATCATATTTTAAAGAAAGGTTTTTTTCTTTCCCATCAATTAAAGCATAGTATTACTTTGAAGCACAAGGGATTATAGCTCTTTCTAATTTTATCTAAAAGACCTGTGGATGTTCTCACCCATATAAATGTCTAATCCTTTTTTTCAAATCCTGATAAGATCTTGGCTTCAGTGATAAGCAGTGATGATCCATTCTACAGCATGTTATGCGTTTCTTATTTGTCACATCTTATGGCAGAGGATCTCTGACTGAAGTACGTGTTACATTACAGCCAAGGAAAAGATTCTTCTCTATTTTATCCTACCTGTTTAAAGCCTGTCTAATAAGTCTTGTCAGTTTTTATCCAAGGGGACTCTTGCTCAAGTGAAGCCCTATATAGCCCAGACACAGAATAACAATCTAGTGCTCCATCAAAACAGGCCCCACTTTCTTCTGACACCTTTCTAGTACAGTTCTGTTCCTGCTCTGTGCCTAGTTCGTCATGCCACGAAAAGGACATTTAATCTCAAATGCGGTAATAATGAGTGCCCTTTCCAGTGTACACAACAGTAAGGAATGTTACCCAGTATTACAACAATCCACACCCACACACTTTTTGCAAGGCAACTTTCTTTAGTGCCTCCACTATTCCCTTTTTCTTATTTACCACGATGAAAATAGAATCAGAAGAGCCTTTCTTACTTGTAAACACCTGTATTTAAACAAAAAACACAACCAGAAAAGTGAGAAGTCACGATAAAAAAATTGTAGCTATATTTTTCTAAACCTCAGAAAAAATGGTAAAAAATACAAATATTTTTAAACAATTCCTATTTACAAATGGACAGTTTTAATTCAAAATCATGGAAACAAGATTGGACAGAATCATAATGAATGTGCATGCAACAGCTATAGGAAAAAAGAGAACAAATAACATCCATGTGCATAGACCTTGCATTTGCCTAGAAGATACTGGTCTGGGTCAAGTGAAAATAGATCTACATCTTCCAGTCAGTCTCTTCAAGGAGGTCCCTTCTTAATGAGGCAGAAACATCAAGAGAAGATGATGTAATGATGATGTAAAGAGTTTTCTCAAAAGTGCAGTGGAGTGGCATCTGCCCTGTTATCTGTTCTTATTTATTTAGAGCATTTTTACATGAGACTAAATCCATTAAAGGAGGCTTAAGCTCTGAGTACAAGATTTATGCCTACCTTTTCTTATGGTGACAGGTATGTGATGAGGAAGTCACAGGAGTTTCTCTTTTCCCTCAACAACTAGGTGGTAACTACAGAATATAAATGAATATATCCTCATAGTTCTGATTTCTCTCTCTTCTACAGATGATCACATATAGTTCTCCCTCCTTGCATTCTAATGATACAACAATTAAGCAAAACAGACACGGAATCAGAATTTTTTTCAGTTCAAGTCTTCATCTTAGTGACATTTTTCTTATACACAGACTAAAAATAAACTCTCAAAGATCTCAGTGTGACCACACATCTCTTATTAAACTTTTCACATCTCTTGCTATGCTACTTTCATTGACTAGATTTCAATATTTTTCCCCCTTAATCAACTTTGACTGAAGGTATTGAGATAAAGTTAATTTCGTTCCATGTATTTCAGAATACATCATAGTTTAAAACACAAATTATATATAGGCAATTGATTGCAAAACAGTTTTGAAGCTTTTAAATGGAAACATTTATTAGCATCAATTTTATGTAGCTATATTTCAGCATACAAATACTAGGCCATATATTTCTTATTGATTGTTTGAGCCCTCTTGCTGGGCTGAGAATAAAGTGTAGAGGGTTTACATAAAGCCTGAATCAAACACAGAGGTGAGCCTTAATATGACTGCTTCTCCAGCTCAAGCAAAATGCCATTGACAGTGATACATGGTCCCAAACTGAGCAGCCTAGATTTGTCTACTGATACTCTTTTTACATACCTTTATAACTTGTAGTACAGGGATTCGTGGTTCAATTAAGCTGCATATCATCTTCCTCCATCACTATACTTCTACTTTGAGACCTTTATGTCCTCTGCCTCCCTAGCGCTCTCACTATAAATTTTATTTTGAGAGGTAAGGGCACTTACTCTAACCTTTCCCTTGAAACAGTCATCTCTCCAGGTACCCGCGTCTAGCTCCCACGCCACTGTCAGCTGCTGCCAGGGAAGTGCTCATAATATGCATAGGATTGCTTATGATGCATAGTAATCTTGAGCTGGAAAGGAGCTTTTTCATCAGCTGCCCTGAAAGACTGGCCACCTTTTTTTGTCAGATGTGTTGCCATTTCCACTTAGAGAATTATTAGTCCTTCCTCACACTCCTTCCTTCTCTATCAGTATGTACATTTTTCAGTGCAATACACTGTCTTTAACACCCCTAATTTTCACTAAAGTACTGCTGCCAAGAACCCTTCCTCCCATGCAGATTACTCACCCTCTTTTGCTTGTTTGAGGAGAATTACATGTAGCTAAAGTCTTTCTTGTGATTGCCAAGTATTTGTAAGTGCAGCATCAGTAATTGTGAATCTTTGCCGTCTCTGAGTTCTCTAACCAGTGAGAACTGGCTCACCCCATCACATACTCACTGCTGAACAGTCAGAATGAGCACTTTTCTCCCACTTCTCTGATTGGCAGATAACAGGGCTTTTCTTCTGAAGTAAGAAAAGTCAGGCTGTCTGAAGAAATTGCTTAAACTAGCTTTGAAAGCATGTGGATTGTATGTTTCACATCACATAGGTCTGATGCAAAGGCTATGCTCCCCTCTGATGGCACTTATTGTCCCTCAAAGTATTTTTATGTTGCTCATAGAACAGTCCAATTTTTTTCACTTAACCATCCTTCATATTTATTTCACTTGTCAGTGAATTGGGCAGCACAAGGAAGGCAGGAGCAGATCCAAGAAACGATTAGTATCTCTCAATGCTGAACTGCAAGGCTAACACAGGAACCTAAGTAAAATGCCCAAGCTCCCTATATAAACATATACAAACTCCCTCTACACTGTTTGAGAAAAGACTTCAACACATGAAGTACAACAGCCAACGTGTTGAGTAGGAAGTTGTTATATGTTAAGGCACTTCAAGGACAGGAGTATATCTTAAATTTATCCCTCGCACAACTTAGATTAACACTTTTCTGTATGAAGTGAAGTAAATCCTTTGTTTCAAAGACCATAATAATGGGGTTGGGGGGGGGCGGAGCGGTGGGGAAAGGAGATATTGTACCTTTTCTGAAAGGTGAAAAAGAAATAAAGGAGCTAGCTGTTATACTAATACTACCATTCCTTTCCTTGTTTTGCCATCAAGTGCTTAGGTCTCTTACCTAGGATGGCTTGGGGAAGAAATGTACCCTTTGTACAAGGGGGATCTAATTTTGCATGGGGTTCCTTAGCCATGGCTTTTCCACAGCTACATTCTCAATCAGCAAGGCACCTTTCCTCTAGCAGTTAAAGCTGTGCTGTAGTGCTGTGTTAGGTGTCTGCATGCGTGTATGAAATGAGAAGCAGAAGATTCATTAGAACACAGTTGAGAGTGGGATTAATCAGGTCTTCAGTGTAGTGATTATGTTGCTCACCTGGGAGGCAAAAAGGAGAGGCTGGCTCCAGACCCAGCTCTACTGACTCTGCCTACGCCCAGTAAATTAGACACACCTGGAACTCCTTGACACTGAGATAAACTGGCAAGGTGTGCACTATGTTCATACTACTGATTGCTCTCGCCCTCATGCAAATCAGCTTGGCCTCTTCTAGCTCCCAGACTGTGCCTGGGACGTGTGAGTTGTCTTGGCTCAAGCCTTGAATGGGGATTGCTCTATCAATTTATGAGAACAGATGATATGCCCAAACAAGCCAGCACCTTGTGTTACCACTGTGAAATATCTCTCTATTCGGTTCCCTGCTGACTCTTTTTCTTGGATCTGTCAGTTGGCTACCTCCTATACCATACTAAATTTCAGGGATGTGCTTCCTGTTTTGTGGTGGTTCAATTTTTGCTTAATTAATATATTTTGCTGTGCAAAGTCATATATTTTAAAAGCTCATTTTTTAGGTCTGATAAGTTTCTTTTATAAAAGTTGAAGCAGGAAATCCAGATAGACAGGACTTACTTAGCACAACTTTAAAAGTCTGGAAGTAATTAAATTTTAATAATTTATTTTTTCAAAGATACTCTAGAATTAGATTTTTTGTTTCACTGTTCTACATGGGATTTCTGTCAGACAGCCAGGATAACTGTTCTTTCCTTCATTTCCTTTAAAATGCCCTCATATTTCTCACAAACATCATTTTACCATCACCGATTCTAACATTTCAGTGGTCACAGTAGGGATGTTTATCATATTATTTAATCATCTTACCCAATCTGAGATGTATCTACGTCTTGTAGTTTTAGTTCAAAAAGAGAGGACGCCATCCTGTTCTACCTTCTCACTACTCCAACCTGCTTTGAAAATAATGGAAATACTGATGATGATTGGTTAGTCGTTTTCCTAGGATTGTTAAATAACTTTTCATGATTCTTTCTTTCATGCTTCAAAATTATCAAATACATCCTTTCTAGCTTTCCATTCTGTATAAGACAAGCTCAGTTGTGACTGATTTGCTGTGTTTCTTTTTTTCTGAGTTCCATATCTGGGAAAAAAAAGCAAAAAGCCCAAGCAACATGAAAGGATTATGTAGACAGAACTGAAAAGTCCATTTAGTTTGTAGAAACGTTGTTACTGTTTTACACAGCATCTCTGTATTCAGTCAGAAAAAAAAAAATTATGCACAAGTATGGACGCTCTTTCAAGATTCTTCAAACACAAGTTGCATTTTAGTGTTGTGGAAAGTGATATTCTGTACAATGTACAATAAAGATAAGTGTTTAATTGCAATTATTTTTCAATCTACTTAATGTTTAACATGGTGAAGTATATATAAATATAAATAAATATATAA
>NW_010408527.1:0-9633 GCF_000710305.1 Buceros rhinoceros silvestris | reverse complement strand
ACTGAGGGACATGGTTCAGGAACCCTGTCAGTGCATGGACTTGATGATCTTAAAGATCTCTTCCAACCAGATGATTCTGTGATTCTGTATCACAAAGCTAATGACCCCACTGTGTGGTTCAGAAGATACAAAGGCAAAATGAAGCACTTACTTGAGCACTTGTGCGACTGTGTTTGGTCCATACCACTGACCTATGGATTTTCCCTCTCCAACTCCCATCTGGGCTGCATCACAAGAAAAAAAGAAATAATTTAGCAAATAATTTCACCTACACTGCATTCATTCCTAATCAGTTTGTCTTTTATAGGGAAGAAATCTCACTTGGAATAATTTTTGACACAGTAGAATATACCCTTTCATAGGGTACCTTTGTGTAGATAGGAGAGATGTTACCTCAGAAGAAATTTTACTTAGTGTGTTTGATTACGAGACCATCCCTGTATTCTGAAATTCTGTTCACTGAAGCTATAGGTGTCTTAACACCCTATAGAAAAAGCTGCTTCTCTTTTACTAGCCAGGGAAGTTTATTTCAAAGTGAGATCCTTCCTTAGTCCATTTGCTCCTTCTGAGAATTTCTTCACTCAGCAATGTTCTCATATTACAATGTCCTAGTAAGAACAGCAACCACATGCACTCCTCTCACCCTAGCTAGCTAGAATAGGGAAAGCAACACTGAATATGACCTAAAGCATTAGGTGAACCTGACGGCATTAACGGAGTCAGGAAGGAAAATCCATCATAATGCATAATGAAGAGTGGTAGTTTTATACCATGTCAGAAAACAAGCAGCTTAGTATCACGTGCTACCTGATCTGCTTGTTGTTTTGTTTTTTTGGCTAAACTAGTAAAACAAATATGGAGTGATGTTCTACACTCATGGGAAATCCAGACTGAGTATCTCCCATGCTCTTTAGCACCCAGACTCTTACCTATCTGGTGAATGGAGTAGTAGCTGTCTTTTTTGTCAATGAAGGCATTAAGAACATTGAAGTAATTATCCATCTGCCTCTTTCCTTTTATCCACCTCCAGTCTAAGACAGAAAAGGGGATAAATGAAACAAAACATGGCGGGTTTTTTTAGTAACTAGAGGCTGCAAGAACAATTCTCTTCCCTATGCACCAATCAACTGACCCGATTTTCATGTCCTTATCTTATTACTATACATCTGAGGCATTCCCAACACAAGAAAAAAGAAAAGTAAGGATTCTCACAGCTGGGATAAAGGCATATCATCCACAGAAGACCAAGCAAACAAACAAAAACTCAGAAAGCACAAACTGTACCTCTATCCCACAGATAGGAAATAGGATTACAATTTCTCATTGACAGGCATGAGCTACATATCCTGAGCAAAAATGAGTGATCTTACTATAAAAAACATCCCCCCCAAACTCTAAGGCGATCAACAACCATCAAAGAAAAAAGCAGCCCTGGTATAGCTGCTTAGTGACCAAGCACGTGCCAAGCACAAGAACAGAAATACTCAGAGAAGAGACTACACTCAGTAAGCAAGAGCTTTGTGACAAAAGTGAACTATAAACAAGAATCAGTGTAAAAAAACCTTCAAGAAAAATCTAGTATGTGCTTGGCTTCAGTGGATTTAACTACCACGTTACAGGGCTCTGCTTTGTTTTAAAGCTTGGCCAATTATATCTGTCTACGCAGAGTTGCAGACAGCAGGGAAAAACCTGCTGACAGGTTTCCTGCAGACTGTTCTCTCAACAGCCCTGAACTTGAGAAGGCTGAAGAAAAAGTTACAGAGCACTCAGCAATTTCCAGCTGTGCCCTGGTTATCTGCTGTCCTTATAAGCACTGCACTTGTGGAAGCACATGGTCCTGGAAGTCAGTATGGGCTGTGTCCTGATTTACCTCTTCCCAAATGCCTGCAGACCAAGGCCTGGGCAAAGATCATCTGGCCACACCGCAACATACAGCCCCAGCCGGTATCGGATGTGGGACCTGTTCCTCCTGTAAACAAGGACAGAAAATAAGTATGTAATGTATAGTAAAACAGTGCCAAGAGGGAGAAGAAATAAAAGCAATTGTAAGTCTGCATGGGTAGCACATCCCCCAAGAAATCAGGCAGGGAACAAGGACTATCTTAGCTCACACACCCAAAGCTGAGGAAAAAAAAAAATGTAGTTATCAGTGAGTAACTTAATGGCATCCCTTAAAAACAAAGCCCTCTAACACTAACTGAAAGAGAAAAAAGGGAGATCCAAAAAACTCAGCTAGAAAGAGAGCTGAATTTCTCAGGAGCACAACAGCTCTTGAGCTTAGCTGCAGAAACCCAGCCCAATTCAGAGACACATTTCTACACAGAGGTGCTTGTTACAGGCGACTTCTCATCATCCTCATCTTGAGAAGGCAATTCATCATAGAAGACAAGCACAGTCAGCTGCACCTTAGCACAGCTGGTAGGAGTACGTTCTTTGTAATGCTGCTTTCTTCTTTCGATCCTGTGCTACTCTGCATGAAAAACATGGAGAAAAATCACCCAAGAGAACTATTTTATCAGCTTCTGGATGGTCAGCAGCCATCCTCTATAATTTTTCCAACAACTTATAACATACACAATTTGCAAAATTGATAATGCTTTTCAAAATTAGCGTAAGAAATTATTACCCTTATCCTCTGAAGAGCTTACACTATTTAAGTGGGCAAGCATAAAGGGAAGTGGCCAAGCATAAGAGGGATGACTGAGAGAAGACAGACTGAAAAAACAAAAGGTTTGCTGTACGGCATGCAAATCATAGCTGTACTGTAAATGGGAAATGAGTCAGAAAATAGGATTTTTCTTTTCACCCCTGCCCTTTAATAACACACACAGAAACCTCAATTCTGTTCGTGAGCCGTAGTTAAACACACGCTAACCCTTCAATTTCAAACACGTGTTTAAACATGGCTCACAAACAGGAATCTAAAGGAATTAAAGTGCATTAAAGATGTCTCATAGCTTGTCAGGCAAAGGGGTTTCCAGCAGGGAAACAATAGAACAAGCCAGAAGGACCAGCTACGATGAAATAAATCTTTTTTCCAAATCTAAGCCATTTTCCTCACTGACTGCTGGGGATGATATTGACAGTGGTGACATGGTTGGGCTTTGAATCCCATTTACCTGCTCGGGCTTTGAATCCCATTTACCTGCTCTCAGATCTCTTCTAATACACTTTCCACCCAGTACACAAAACCAAACTACAGAAGAGACCATAAAGAATATCTTAAGAAACAAAGATGTCCTCCTTTGCGTTCACTGGGAAATGCTGCCCATATTACTATTAAATGCCACTTCAGGTATTTAAAAACACTACATACAAAGAAACAAAAAACCCACACATAGTCTAAAGCAGATGCAAAAAGGCAGTAATTTCAGTATCATCTCTCTAGCTTTCATCACTTTAATCCACTTCAAGCCCAAGAGCATCATTAAACGATATTTCATGTTAAGACTTATGTAGATCCTAATGAAGACAAAGAACAAAAAGCTTCCCATGTTGCTCAAAAACAGGACACTTCTAGGCTTTCCAAACTCATTCTTGTGTCCTTTTTAAAATCACTGTTATTCCTCATACTCAAGGGGATGAGGAATGCTCATTATCAGATAAAGAAAAAGTCTATCCTATCAATTAAATGAAGTGCATTTCAGATTCTTATAAACAGAAGGGCATTAATGTTATGTTTGTGGGGACTGTTTTATTAGATAGAGATAACAGGATTATCATAATTTCCAGGATGTCCTTAGACTTGCCCACAGTACGTACCAATAGCAGGGAAGTTCTTTCTGTAGGTGAACCAAAGCCGAGAGGTCACATCCAACAGGATCTCTTCTTTCTCTGAAAGCATCGAAAGGCACACACATGAGGGTAGCACCAAACACAGCTAAATCCATCTTCCATCCACCTTACCTAATGATAGCAGCGCTCTGCTCCTCACACAGTCTGCATGCCCAGAGAGGCAGTATCTGGCTGAGGAACAGGACAGTGCTGCTGTGCAGAAGAAACTTTCCCCCGAAATCAAGCCAGAGACACTATGCCATAGGCAAATTATGAAACAGTAAACCATCTTCTTGCCTTTTCTCTGAGCTATCCCCTTGCCTCAACCATTCTGGCCTCATGAAACCAGTCTCAGTAACTACTATACGCTAATTTTCTGCATCAAAATATTCCAGAGTCCAGAGGAGTGGGCAGACACACAGAAGCATGGCAGTTACGGTCTGCATGCTTTGCCAGCAAACAGTCAGACTTTGCAGTGTGCTCATAAGGTCTGCAGTCACTTTGCTGCTCAGAAAGCAAAGCGCAACACTAACAAAGTCTGCTAGAGTGGTAAAGCACCTTGTATCGTGCACGCAAAATACCTGTAAAGACACTGTATTTCCGGCCAAGGATCCAAACGGGTTCTTTGGTCTCAGGGAAATCTTCATATTCGAACCTGAGGGTATCGTAGGTAAGAGTAGCTAGAAAGAGAAAGAAGAAATTACATACCTTTCATAGCTTTCCTTGTGTCTTAAAAATCACTCAAAACTACAGAATCAGAGCTGCTGTGGCCCAGTAACTTACACACCCACAGCACCTGGCTGTAGCTGGCAAGATACAGTACTGCAATCACCAACTGTGGAAGGCACAGAGCTGGAGCAGCCCTGGCTCACTCATGGTTTCTCCACAATCAGAAAAACAAAGAGATTTCCAGGTTAGGTCAGCTCCAGGTTCTGCCCCGTACAGAAAACAGTCAAGAAAATGTCTGAGACTTCAGCTGGTAGCTGCACTCTGTTTCCCAGAACAGGTATCATCACGCACATCATCAGCAACAATATCAAGGTCCTCTTTTCAAATGAGTGAAATGATTAAAACCCTTCTTCCAGAGAATGTAATTTTTGGTGGTGGAACACAAAAAGCAGAGATCACATTAAGATGGCAACTAAACATTGCTGTGCAAGCCAGTCCCTCTTCCAGAAGAAATGAATCTAGCTGAAGTTGTCACCTATACTGAAAACAGCCTGCAGAACAGCACTGCCTCTACAGGTATCACATTAAAATCTGAGGACCACATGGCTGTGCAGAGATGTACTTATTCACAGGCAAGAGACAAGCCTTATGTATATTTTACTGACTCCTTTCACAGCACAGCATCTATCGGTGCCTGAATATACATCCTCTTACACCACCAGCAACACAGAGAAATGCAGCAGCACAGGCTGCCCTTGAATCAGGGCAGCTTAAGCTTTTGTGCAAAAGGCACAAGCAATGGGGAGGAAAAGAAAAACAAACCAGAAGTTGGCTGAACTGTGCTCCACTAGGTCTGTATTTGGAAATAGGGCACTTTAAAGTGGACTGGGAACCCTGGAAATGAACCATCTAATTTTTAACAAACCACCTATAAAATATAAAGCAGAATTAAGCCAGAGTGTTCTGTGACTATTAACGTGGCTATTGAAACTCTCACAGCAAATACAGTAAAATCTGCAGTAACGTGACATATGTTTAAAACAGGGCAATGGACTAAATGACCAGGAGCTTCTCTCAGCCCCATTTACTGTGAAAGTCACCACACTGTGGTGCACACCTCGCTTTTTGCTTCAGGGGAGTCACCTGCTGCTTTTCTCTCACGCTGCCTATATAGCAGACCGCACCTTCTCACCAGTAGAAGATGTTCATAGATCAGCTTTCCTCCCAATCATTTCTGGCTTAGCTTTCCAAAGCATCATCTGGTGCCCTCAGCAAATAATGTGGCTGATATGCATCAATGATAGCTCCAGAAAGTCACCTCAGGGTTCTGCTCCCCATCCTTCCAGACATCTAAGATATTCCGTGTTGTGCTCAGGCAAACAAGCTACGCAAGATATGTTGGCCTCCTGTACGTACCTCACCGGCCTCCTGCCCCTGGGCTCTCTGACCTGAAATTCCAATTCCAAACGTCAAAGAAAATACTTAAGTAGCAGCAGCAATACACCATCACTAAGACCAGGAACCCTGGCAAGAGATGAAAATAGGCTCCTAAATAAAATTTTCAGTAAGACTCTGGACCTAACCCTAGCCCAAAAGATTTAAAGCATGTTAGTTATATGAATTAGTCTATAAACTGTTTCAGTCACATTTAGGATAGCATGGGCGAAAGGTTCCCATTCCTGTCCTGCGATGTGACTTCTCAACAGCAAGCTAAGCAAAGCAATTCTGATTGCATGGAGAAGTTCTAGCAAATTAATGCAGTCCTTTCCTTAACAAACAGTAGCAAGGACATTAAGAATTTCTTAACCATAAACTCGCCAAACGTTATGAACCCCCAGCAGTCCGTGCTTTCTGTGTGTATCTTTATTTAATAGTTTGGCTTCCTTTGACCCCTTTCTTGCACAATATTGCAGATTTCTTTATAAGGAAGGAAGCCACATGACTTCTGCACGTTTTCAAGTGTGCACCACTTTCTACTTTCTCCCTTAATTTTGAGAAGTTTCTCTCTGGAAAGAGACCTCACAAGTTTATTCTGACAGCTCAAATGGAGGTTAGACATGAAGGTTTTTGAAATCTGAGTGCTTTATCAGATACAATCTCAACATAAAAACTGAAGTTCTCAGACAGGTTTTACAGCTCCATGGAATATTTTGCGATTTATTTTGTCAGTTCTGAAGCTCGCCATGAATCCAGCTTTCTATCACAAGAGTCTCAAACAAAATGACTGAAACAACGATGCTACACAGTTACCCACCCAACAAATTTATAATAGGAGCAGTAAACTCCCCACACGGCTTGAAGCCTTTAAGCGTTTCCTTTGCAAACACCAACCTTCATACAGTCTGGCACTTTTTGGAAACTACATCCATGGTGTTATTGCCAGGGTGAGCTACATATGAGGCAGTGGGACCCAAACAGTTCAGGCAGGGGTACAAATAGCATCACAGCTCACACAGGAGCCTTTTGCTCTTTCTTATAGTTAGAGGCAAAGAGTCTGAAAAGAAATAAGCCTGGGAATTCACCAAGCAGAAATCCTATTTGAAGATCTCCTTTTAGAGCTGCAAAAGTTAGGTGAGATCAACAAGTTTCTTAGGCAGCATTCCAAAGCTTCACCTTCAAGAAGCCCTCTATCTATTTTAAATACTGACCTCTGGACATCCAGGATAATAGAACAGCAGCCCCTGCAGAAAGTCCGAGTGCACTTCAAACACGATGGTTCAACAACCTTCTGTTCACAGTGGATTTATAGTTAAAAAGGTCAGAGTTTCAGCCCTGCAAAGCACACCCTCAGAAAGGCAGCCTCGCTTTCCAGAAGCCTTGGGTATGATGTGAATGATGCGAGGTTGGCTGGATCTCTGCCCCATGGGCACATCTTCCACAGGGTCTGCTGCAGTGTCCCTGAACACTTTCTCGTCCTACACCCTCTTCAGAAAGCACCAACAGAAAGCTTTGTACGCACCACTACAGAAAACACCTACATTAGACAACTTATGTTGTTTAAAATTCAAACTATTAAGCATTAAGCCTGGATGCTTGAGTTCTCTTCCACTTTTGTGCTTGCGGTTAAACCTACTCAGTTAAAAGGCAACAGGCCACATAGCAGAAGTCTGCCTTGTTTGAAGTGCAAGGAACCAGCCCTTGACACACCCAGCACACGCCTGCAGTATCAGCGATTTTCAGTATCCATTTACTAAATGAGTACGTGCCAGGTTACTGAGAAGCTATACAGCGTCACCTTGACATAGACAAGAAAAACTGTCTCGAATCACAGAATTAGAGGGTGAAATCTTGCCTCTCTTCTCATATTCTTTAACTGTACAATGAAAACAGCGAGCTAAAAATGTTGTCTCAATTTGTAATAAGCTCCCACATAAACCAGGCCAGTCACCAGGGAATAGGCCCTGGCTGTGATGCCAGTTTGCAGCTGTGCTGAAGGCAAGATAAGTGCTGATGGCAAGTATCAAGTCCTTGACAGCCACTGCAGTTATCTGCTTTACCAAAATGAAAACTATGTCTTTTTCTATCAACTCTGGGAAGCAAATAACAAGTCAAAACTTTGATGACTCAAACAGAAACACAGCAAGTGCTTTTCCCTGTGGTTTGCACAGCAAAACAACTGATGTTCACCACAGTATCAACCACCTTGGTTACAGTCTGCCTGCACAGCTTAGATGTTTTGCTGAAAAACTTTTAATGTAACGTACCAAAGTAGAGATTTGGAGGATCTCACTGAAGGAAAACCAGGCTTTGCAATACCTCCCTTCCAAAATTGCTTCTGGGGCCTCCCCTAGTCTCTGAAGAGGCATTTCTCTCTGACTCAGTAATGCTCCTTCCGTAGCGCCCACAACAGCTTAGAGGCATTTTCCCTGAGTCTTTCAGCCTCCAATTAACACTGCCACAAAAGAATCAGAAATTGGGCAGAAGAACAGTGATAAATGTACATCACCCAAGACAGTGAAGAGAGGAGGAACACTACTGGATGTAGAATATTTCAAAAGTCAAGAAAAGAAGGTAAATTTATTGTGCTATTAAAGCTCATTGCTGAAAAACATCTAAAAAACACATAATCGAACAACCTGAGCCTTTATTTCTAACCTTTGCAGAAGAAAGATTAAATCTTTTATTTCCTCTAACCTCTTTCAAACAAGACAAATCCTGATTATCCAAGCAACAATGAGGAGTAAACAGACAGCCAGGGAGGAAAGTCAGTCAGCTGGAGAGTTGTGCTTCCTTGGAGGCCCACAGCAAACGGTTCAAAGTCTCCAACTGTCAGGTGCAGTCTCAACTGTGTCAGGTCCCCAATTGTCTCAGGAGCAGGGCTGGATGCGAAGGGGCTTGAGCTCTCATTGCTCCTTCTCTTTGCATAGAGGAGATCCAGCCCTACTGTCTATCACAGCAAGGTTTTCCTTCCCTCGTAACTGTTACACAAAGGGAAGGCAAACATATCTCTCGTTCTCTTGCTGGGATGCATTTTGTTCCCAAGTCCAAGGATTGGATGCAAGGACACACCAGGCAGAAAGCCGGAACGCTATCAACTGGACTACACTGACAACAGCAGCGCCATCTCCTAGGACAAAACCAAGTCACAACAGCAGTCTGGAGAGACAAGAGCTATGGATTCCCTCTGCATATACAGCTTGACTCAACGCAGAGGAAGAGCCCATGAAGCACAGGAAAATCTTTGTTATTATGGAACAACATTTATGTCTGCAGAAGGTGGATGAAAGCTGTAGCTATGTGAAGGCTAGAAGAGAGCCCCAACCCCAGTGCCAACACAGTTTTTTTTCCTCCTCCTGTTCAGAAAACAAAATTTCTGTTGCAAACGTCTTTGCTGGAAATCTCAGTAAAGGTGATGAGGAGTCATGATGAGCAGCCGAGTTACCTTACCCCTCAATGCACAGAAGGTGCTGCAGCATCTTGGGAGTGGAACACAGCACAGGGCCACCTGCCCTGTCACTGCCTTCACCCTCTGGATCGCTTTCAAGGAAGCCCCATCCTTGCCATGCCACCAAACAATGCAGAAGAGCTCAATGCTTTTTAGGAACGACAGCAGAAGACAGGCTGGCAAGTGCAGGGAGGATCCATCTCCCTGCTGAGAGGTCTCCCTCTCGGCTCTGGCCTGCAGCGCAGACACCAGCGGTTATGGAGCCATCACTGGCCTGCCCCAAACCACCACCTTCCCCCGCATCC
>NW_010408526.1:0-5493 GCF_000710305.1 Buceros rhinoceros silvestris | reverse complement strand
CTCCGGTTCGCAGAAGGGTCCCTGCAACAATTTCCTTTTAGGAATTACGTAAAGGAGCAAATAAAGAGAAATTGTCCTTCTGACTAGGATGGGAATAGCCTTAGCCATCATTTACAGTAAGTGAATACATTGCAATGAATCAGAGGAGCTCTTTTTTTTTTTAATAGCCTATTTTGAACTCACCATCTTTCCAGAGATAGTTGAGACACCACCTTGCTAAATACTGTACAAATCACTGTCTCACTAAATCTACTCTCCTAAGAATCTGATTTTTTTGATAGCATGTGGTTCGTAAACATAAATGCTGAGATACTCTCAAGGGTTTAAGTCATTCAGAAAACTCTATAGGTGAGGTAATAGAGGTAATTAAAATCCCTTCCAAAACTATGCCTTAATAAATATCTAGTATTATATAGCTAGGCTGTGGGAGAATCAGGAAGACCACCTATGGAGGGTGAATATTTTTTTTGTTTTTTAATCAAGAAATCTGTTTATTTTTCTGATAGTTAGCTCAGTAGACTGAAATATTGATTTTTACACCATAATGAGAATACAGTATCATATTTTCACACATGTATGTGAAATATCGATACACATTTTTAAGCACAAAATAGTGCTATAAAACTTGAAAAAGCACTATAGTACCTTCAAACACACATTGTACGTATCTTACTTTATTCACAAAAACATATGTAATTGCAATTCTACAGTAATATATAACTCAACGTCTATTGAATATGTTGAACTGACACTGAAATCTTTATTGACCAGCTCCAGCTTTTAATCCTTTTTAAAACTAAATGAGAGAGCTTCCTGTTTATAAAACAGTAATAGACTATAGGCCTGACATATTTCCAGACTAAAAGCTAAAGAAAGCGTTCAGATAAGGATACAGGTAGTAATAAGTTAAAAACCCATTTCCATCAGGTTTCCCTCATTACACTGAAGTATTTAGTTAAGTATATAAATTTCAAGTTTAAAAAAAAAGATGAATGTGCAAACAGAAGTGCTTGACAAATTGCATAAAGGGAGTAAAAGGGTTTGAAAACTTTGCTTCTGAGCTGTTATCTGGCTCTCTGTTCTAATTTCTCTCCTCAGTGCTTTCTTCCCTTGCTCGCCAGTTATTCCTTCCTCTATCCTTCTCTCCCAGTCTGAGGTACCAGGATGAATTTCCACAAACAGACATACAGCCTCCTTCCAGCCAAGAAAGTGATTAAAAAAGATATATGTCTGCACTTATGCATGTTGCTTCTTCTAAGAACACAAGATTTGCCAGTGTATGGGAATGACTGGAAAGACTGAATGAATAATAACATTATGGAAAATATCAGTCTTCTTTCATTGTATACATTTTAAAACATCTGAACTTCTTGTCAGCTCATGTCTTTAATGTTTATTTTTGTTAAAAAAGAAAAAAAAAAGAGAGAGAGAATCAGAAAACACGTTTGTTGCTGACAAACACCTCTGTCATCTTACACCTCAAGCATAAGAAGCAGCCAGGCCAGGTAGAATGATCTTTAAAGGTGCTGAGCATGGAAGTAGTTTCCATTGACTTCAAAGGGACTTTCAGATATTTAGTGTACTTCACACATTTAGGTCAAGAACTACACTGAAAGATTGAATATGGACGTTTGCATATTCACACTATAGTCAATGAGAGTGTGCAGGATTGTAGAAGACACCCTCCTCTGGATGGCTAACAATAATTGTAGGACAATGAGAGTACATGGTTTTTCACATTGTAAGACAATAAATTTAGAGTTTATGTAACAGCCAGAGTGCAGGGAAATACATAACAGGGAAAAAATGTGCAGTTATGTATCATTATGCTAACTGTACAGCAATCTGGAGAATAAAATTCCATTTCAGTGAAACATCCAGTGAGCACTTAGTTTCATCACAGCCCATAAAGCATTTTTTTTACCCCAAATTATATGAATTTTGGCAGAAAAAAGAGGCAATAACTTCCAACTCAAGCTGTCAGAATTTGTTTTTTTAAAAAATCAAATAATTTCCTTCTATGATAAGTCACAAGGGAGATATCTGGAAACATATAAGGCCAAGTCTGAGTTAACTTACATGGTTTTCAACCCCGTTAACTTGAGTGGTATTGGCCAGGGTTGTGAGTTAACTTGGAATTTGGCCCATGGAAAGAACTCTGTTTCCAACAGGATTTTTTATTTTTATTATTTTTACTCTGCATGTTTCAGCATTTTTAGATCATATTTCTCTGTCTCAGAAATATTTGAAAGATAAAATTTAATCAAGGACATAAACCAGAAATGACCTAATTCATTTCATTTAGATACTGGGATTCAAAATATTATGCATGTCACTAAACATCAGACAACATTCTTTTTCAAAAATGGCTCTTTTTAAAAAATCATGCTACATTAACTGTAGGCTGTCACAAGCAGGAATATTCTCAGACTCAGAAGCAGTCTTTCTCAGATATGTCTTACTGAGATGCTCAAATACAAACAGAAGGTTTTCTCTCCGTGGGAAGCACATGCAGCAAACCCAGTTCCTAATTCAGCCCAGGCAGCTTAGTTGAAAGCACATCCAAATTTTCACAAATGTCCCCAGACAAAGATGCATGAGCTAACAGTGCCTGTCTGTCCATGTTGTTCGCATTTGTTGTTTCCATAGGACCCCCCACGAACCACACATGCTATTTAAACACCACAACTTCTGTCTTGTCCTTCAGTTTATTTGCTGTACACCGGAGATGAGGAAGAAACAACAGCCTGAGACAAAAAGTATTGTTCCCAATGGAATGAGACTTTTGAAAAATTAGATTCTGATCTGATTTTGGACGCTATTTATGTTATTATTATACGAAACCTTAAAAAATTATTTTGGGAGATTTTATGATAATCTCTCAGATCTCAAGACCATTTCAAGAACCTCTTTCTGTTTTCACTAATGTATGAAATTCTCTGAGAAGTAATCCTACATCAACCTGACCTGAAAATCCAGGACTCACACGGTATTTCCATTTCACCTCTCCAGAAGTTAACTGAGCTACAGAAAAGATTTGATAAAACAATCCTTTGCAAACTGGAGGGAACAAGGTGTAACAAGATTTGTGCAAACAGTTTCTTTTTAGATTTATCAGCAATCTAAGAGACCTGTCAACCTCTACTGCTTGTTCTTAAAATTTGCAAAAAGGGGATTTTTTCAATCCACTGTAGCAGTGACAGCTTACAGTTTTCACTGGTGGTCCTTGGAGTTGCGTCCACTATAAATACAGTTAACAGAGTCCCTTCCCTTTTCCCTGAGGATTTCTTTCAAGTTTACAATCCTATTGTGTTCTTCACTCACCACACTCCTTTGTTTTAAATAAAATTTTTAGTGTCTCCAGTGTTTTGAAAGTTGTGATGAGAATGTCTTTAATCATATACCCTCAAACAAATACCTACACAATTTTTTTTTTTGTATCATTGAAATTAGCTGGCATAAATAGATCTTATATGGGATTAGCTGAAAATAGATTTGAGAGCTACGTTTTAGGACTGTTTAAGTCATCACAGAGGTTCTTCAACATTCACTTCTTGTGTGTAAAGTAATTATGTGCACCTAGTGTTCCTTATGGAAGTTTTTCACAGTTGCCAGTGCTTTTGCTCATGACTGCATATACCTAAGCAAGCATGTGAGGAAAGCCATTGCACAATGCGCATTGTATATTTCAAATTATTTGGAGAAACATGCTCCTGGTTTGTAACCACTTCCTGTAGACACATTTAATATCACTGACTTTGAGGAACAGATATTCAATTCTGCTTCTTGAAATTACCCAGGTATGGGAACAAAAAAAAAAACCAAAAACGTGTAAACATCCAAAAATCTCTGTCAAAATTGTGGGAAGTCTCCTTTTTTTAGTATAAGAGTTTCTGAGTTTATAGATACGTGCCACAGAGAAGATTTCTTCTTAAATATTTCTTTTCACTTTTTCAAAGTGCCTGAACATTTTTCAAAGATTGTAGAAATTCAATTAAAGTCTAGACTCTCTTCTACCGTGTTAGTTTAACCAGTCTAAAAACTAGTTTGTTGTATTATCAGAAAATCTTGAAGTGTTCTCTTTTTCTCTTTTAGATGTCTTACATGAGAAAAGATCAAAGAAAAAAAATGTTCTGCGGATGCTGGGCTGAGTGAAAGAATTTTACCTGAGAAGAAAATATATGCTAAGTAGTCAGAAAATTGTGTAAAAATTTGTTTCAATATACTTTTAACAGTGGATTAGTAACAAATCTTGCTAGGAAAAGAGATTGTTCCTTAGTGCCTTTAGGTTTGTATAGGAGAGACTAAAGGATGCCTGGAAAAGTTGCTTGAGAAAGAGGTCTAGTGGTGCACTATCTTCATATGTGATAGATACCATCATTTTGAAGTGTTGCATCAGGAAAAGGAAGTTGGATCTATGCCATAAGGTGGATCTATGCCATAAGGTGAATCTATGCCTTTTCTTGAAAATTTTCAAAACAAAAAAACAATCAAAGCAGAAGTGCGTTACCAGCAAGGCTCACTGGTAATTTTGCTGCTGCTCAATACTGCGGAAAGGCAATCCATTTCATCTCAGATTAGACAGCTTGGCTGCAACAAGATGGAATTTCCCAGTGGACTTCAATTTGTGCTCCATCAGGAGTCATCTGTCAGCAAGACCTTTATGGTAATGAATCAGAGCAACACCCATGTGCCAATAAAGACATACTGGGTTTGAGATGCAAAGACTTGTCTGGGGTGAGGAAAGAAATTTGAGTAAACCATTTATAGGGGAAAACTCGGTCTAGTGTAACAAGCCCACACAAGTTCCCACAGTGCATTTAAACCTCCCTTGAATGAAATTTTAGTATGCATTCCCTGTGCAGTTGGGATAGGAATGTATCTGTGACAGCCAAAAGCAAAATGCATAGAAGTTAAAAGTCCACAGAAAGCAAATGAAAATAAACTAGAAGAAAGACGGTCTTTGTGAGTCCTTTTTTTTACCTGTACAGACTTTCTCCTTAATACATTTCCATAGAGACATTAGAGTTCAGGGAGCTTCGCTCAGGAGGACAATGATTTAAGCCCAGTAAAAAAGTTAAAAGCAGTTTTACATAACCACTTAATCATGCAGTAAATGAGCTAAAGAATACAGCAATACAGATGGGATGTGGTGTATTTGTGTACTATCCCAGCATAAAATGTAAGGAAGAAATGATTACGTGAATAAAGGATGAAACTAAAGAAGTAAAAATGAACAGATCGTTCTTCAAAAAGAGAAGTATGGATTATTCTAAAAAAACACTAAAAGACAAATTTTAGCACAAAATTTTACATAACACATCGAATGAGTAAGTTTCAAGATTTTGAGTACCAGCAGGTGAGAAACACTATAAATACAAAATAAAGGCCAAGAAACACAGCCAAGATGCCATACCCATCTTTTACTATCTTAATGAATAACAAAGATATCTCAACTTAGATGAGGTAATGTCGCGGTTTGAGAAGGGGGGC